>NC_137789.1:14506364-14703864 GCF_963383645.1 Muscardinus avellanarius | reverse complement strand
GTTCCAAGTAATAAAAAATGCTGGGGGTACAGCTCAGAGATAGAATGTCCTTTGGGTTTCAACTACAGTACCACAAACTAACAAACAAAAACACAGTGCACATACACAGTGAGAAATACTATGTGGGCCAGGACATTCTGTCATTGGCACCAACGTGGATGAATTTGAAGGACATTATGTGATACGAAATAAGCGAGGCTCAGAGAGACAAATACCGCGCGGGCTCATGTATGTGTGGAATCTGAAAAGAAGATGAAGTCCCAGAAGTAAGTAGAATGGAAGTTCCCATGGGCTAGCGGATGGAGAAAGGAAGATGTTGATCAAAGGACGTGGCTAACCACTTAACTGTAGCTGTGATCAGTGCTACCAAACAGCAGCACCTGCATCACAGGAAGACAGCGAGGAGCCTGTCTTGGCTGCTACATTTTAATGGGGTGCAAAAAATGTTGAAAAGATTAATATTTTAAGGAATTTTTTTTTAAAATAGTACTGGGGATTGAACCCAGTGGCAGTCTACTTCTGAGCTACACCCCTAGTCCTTTTTATTTTGAAACAGGCCCTCCCCGAGACTGGCCTGGAACCTGCGATTCTCCTGGCTCAGCCTCCCAAGTACTAGGATGCAACACCACATCTGGCTTAGAAATTAAAGTTAGTAGCTAAGACAACAGGACACACTTGGAATCGCAGCTACTTGGGAGGCTCAGGCAGGAGGTTCACAGGTTCTAAGCTAGTCTCAGCACTTAGCCAGACCCCGTCTTAATATATGTGTGTGTGTGTGTGTGTGTGTGTGTGTGTGTGTGTGTGTGTGTTTGGAAGTATAACTCAGTGGTAAAACATCCCTGCCTCAGTTCCCAGTGAAAGAAAGAAAGAAAGAAAGAAAGAAAGAAAGAAAGAAAGAAAGAAAGAGGAATGATGGAAGGAAGGAAGGAAAAAGAAGAAAGGAAGGAAGGAAGAAAGGAAGGAAGATGCAAAATCATCTAGACTGAACAAACTTGTCAAACTGTAAATGAAGACCGGTGTCCTGCCAAGCCACATTGAAGGCAAAGGGAAAAGAAAAAATGTGCACCCTGTCGACATGGTGTTATTTTCCCCAGAATACTAAAGCAGTTGTAAAACACTGAAAAATTACAAAGTAGATGTATTAAAACCCACAACATTGTTTTCTGTTTAAATATTTTATTTACTCCAAAATGGAGCCCATTATTATTATAATTTTACATCAACCTAGGTTAATTTTTAAAATCATTTACAACTGCAACTTGCTCATGAGAAGTTGTCCAACATGGCCACGCTCTCTAGTGAGCACAAGAAAAACGCAGAATTGTGTGCTGAAAGTATCCCTGAGTGTCTGTGCCCACTAAGGCCAGGAGCACACACTTCTCCTTGTATGTCAGGCACACATTTGGCATACAGCTGCAAAGGTCTTTAAAGTTTGCAATTTTGCTCATCGTGTACTTTTTCTATTAATTTTGAGATTTTTTAAATATTGTATTAAAAACGTAACATATAGAACACCGAGGAGTTTTGGGGGAGAGAGCCCCTTAAATTGTGTACCCAAGGTAAGCCCCTCTCCCGCCTTACCCTAAACCCAGCCTTGCCAACTCAGAGTTGAGAAGGCCAGTCCTGAGAGGAAGCTTAGACCTCTTGAGAGATCACGTGGTCTGCAGAGAGGGCAGCCCACAGCATCTAAGCCCGGGCAGAGGAGGAGCTCCTTAAAGATAACAATGACAACAAACTCACGTATAATGACCAATACTCAGAGGCACCAGCCAAGGGGAAATAGATGTTCATTTCATACGCACTACAAAAACCTAACACTGGCGCTATAATCCTCATTTCACAGATTCAAATCGAGGACACAGAGGGATAAAGTTATTTGTTCCAAGTCACACCGCTGTGAAGGAATAGAAGGAATACAATAAGTAGAATGAAGACTCAGCGTTCTCTCCTCCTCACTGTCCATTCTGGAAACATCTGCGTTTTCACTCAGAAAGAAGGTCCTTTGTCCAGAGTAGACTGAGCCACCAGGAGGCTGTGTAAGTGAGCTTTCAGCGCAGAGCTGCCGCCCCCCTTGTGAAGGTCCTAGTACCTGGGAAGAGAATAACCCAGGCCACTTTCTCCGCTCCCCTCTTTAAAACATTCTGTTCATTTGTATCTCTTCTTTTCTGAAGTGTCTATTCATTTAAGTTGCCCATTTCTTGATTGGGTTGTTTGTTTTGCTAGTGTAGAGTCTTTTGAGCTCTTTATATATTCTGGATATTAGTCCCCTATCAGCGTGGTGGCTGGTAAAGATCTTCTCCCATTCTGTAGACTTCCTCTTTAGGTCATTGATGGTTTCCTCTGATGAGAAGAAACTTTTTAGTTTGAAGAGATTCCACTTATTAATTCTTGCTTTAATTTGGAAGACTTTGGAAGTCTTATTGAGAAAGTTATCCCTGTGCCTATATGTTGGAGTGTAGATCCTATGCCTTTTTCTAATAACTTCACAGTCTCTGGTCTAATTTCTAAGTCTTTGATCCATCTCGAGTTGATACATGAAAAAAAGATGTTCAACATCACTGGCCATCAGGGAGATGCAAATCAAAACTACACTGAGATTCCATCTAACCCCAATCAGAGTGGCAAGCATAAAGAAATCAAACAACAACAAATGCTGACAAGGATGTGGGGAAAGAGGAACTCTTTTACACTGTTGGTGGGAGTGCAAACTAGTTCAGCCACTATGGAGATTCCTTAGAAAACTGGAAATAGATCCACCATTTGATCCGGCTATACCACTCTTGGGTATCTTTCCAAAGGGCTTGAAATCAGAGAACTACATTAACATATGCATACCCATGTCCATAGCAGCACAGTTTGTAATAGCCAAAATATGGAAGCAACCTAGATCTCCATCAACAGATGAATAGATTGCAAAATTATGGGAAATACACACAATGGAATTCTATTCAACTATAAAGAAGAATAAAATAATAGCATTTGCAAGAAGATGGAAGGAACTAGAGAACATTATGTTAAGTGAGATAAGTCAAGCACAGAAAGAGAAGAGACATATGTTTTCTCTAATATGTCCAAGCTAGGGAGTAGTGGTAATACCAGAGGGACTCCAGATGATGGAGGGGAAATCTCAGCAAAGCTTGAATGGAAGGATAGGAGAGGAAGAAAGCTGAGGTTGTTCAATGGAGGAGCTACACACGAATATGTGTAATGGTATAAATATAACATGGTTAACCTGGACACTCTTTATTGGGAGGGGGAAAGGGAAATGGGGGGAAGGGCACGAAGCACAATCTAAATGTACACCATTTTCAATATGTTCCACTTATAAAAATAAAAATAAAATAAAATTAAGTTTAAAAAATAAACAAATAAAACTTTCTTAGACAAAAAATAAATAAACAAAAAATAAAACATTCTGTTCAAAGCCAAAGCCAGGCATGGTGGTACACACTTGTAATCCCAACATTCAGGAGGCTGAGACAGGAGGATCGCAGTTCATGGACAGCCTCAGCTAATTAGCGAGGCCCTTTGCAACTCAGTGAGACCTGTTTCAAAATAAAGAATAAAAAATAGGGCAGGGGGTGTAGCTCAGAGGTAGAACGCCCCTGAGTTCCATCCCCAATACTGTAAAAAAAAAAAAACTGTCCAGGTGGTCCTTGTGAAGAAGTAAATCAGGGATATTTTATATTTTGCCACAATTTATAATTCAAATGAGGGACATAGGGACCAAGCCCAAGTGGATGCCAAAGCGCTGTTATGTCAAACCTGTCCACACTGTGGTGGAGCGAGACTAGAAAGAACTTGGCCTCCTGTCTCTGCCGCCCCCAGACATCCTGCCTATGTTTGACTTTGTGACCTCGGATGAGTTGCTTCAAGCCTGGAAGCCTCGGTTTTCTCACCTTTGAAATGGGCTCTCGTCCCCAAAACTGGATTAGCTGGTTGCAAACCATGTTCCTCTCCTCACGGCCCCCAGCAAATGGCACTCACTCCACAGCCTCCCCTCTGGGTGGGTGTGGAAGGCGTGGGAAGAAGCAAGGAGCGCCACTTCCAGGCCTGACTCACAGCCTCCTCGCTCAGCCCCCTCTCACCCTGGCAAGCCCCAGGGTGACTTAGGAAGCCATGTGTTTTGAATAGAGCCGGAGCTGGCACCCCTTGTGTAGTTGGTGAGCAAAGAGCTCCTGCGTTGGACCAAGTTTTCTCCAAGTAGAGCCGGTATGAGGCACAGGAAGAGGAAAAGAAGGGGTGGGAGTGGCAGGAGAGGGCAGGAAAGACACTAAACAAGGGCGTATCTCAGCAGGGGCCTAGGCACCCGAGCCCCAGTCATGACTGCAGCTGGGCCACAGGAAGGGGCTGTGTCAGGCCATTGGCTGAAGGCTACCACGCCGCCACCCCCAGAAGGTGGCAAATGTGACCTCCTAGGCAAGGCAGCTCCTCGCCCCCCCCTCTTCATTCTGCAGAGATGAATTTTTCTGTAGCCATTGAAAGCCAACCCTGCCGGCAGCTGGACACAGGTGCAAGGTGGGGCTCCTTTCCCTCTCCCGCCTCCTGACTCCCACCCAGGACTTCCTGATTCATTCCAGCACCGAATTAACTTTGACTTTGTTAAGCCACTGTGATTTCTGAGTTTCTGTCCATTACCGCAATAAATATAAGAGTACCTGTGGGAGTTGTGTGACTGTTAGACAAGGTTCTGTGCTCTAATGCTTAGCACATGGTACCTGTCCAATGAGCATCTGCCACTGTTCAGAATAATTACTGTGGGGCAGGAACAAACGACGCAGAAATTCCTGCTCTGGAGGCCTGGAGGTCTTTGTAGACAGAAGACAGATGCGGATTATTAGAGTGATAAGGGCCATTTCTAAAATGTGGGCAGGGCAGCTCCTACCTAGATCTACCTGGGGATGGAATAACGTGCTTCAAGACAGAAATGCTGCTGCGTTGATCTCTCAAGCAGGTGCAGCTGCCTGCAGCAGGTGACGGAGGCAAGGGCTTCTGGCATGGGGAGTGTGCCTTTGTGCTTATGTGCAGAGCCATTTCTCCATGCTCGGTAGCTCCCTGTATTGTTCATGTCTGTTGTGTCGGTCTCCTCCAGAGTCCTATTGCCATGAGATCCAGGAGATGTCATAAAACCTCTCGGGCCTGAGAGTTTGCACTCATCAAACACCATGTCTGGGGCGAGGGATCAGTATCCAATCCAGGACTAGGTAGAGTGCTATCTGGCCATCGTAGGTACTGGGTAATGTTAACCACACCCTCCTTTCCTGCATCCCTCCTCAACTCCATCCCACCTGCCACCGGGATTGCTGCCCCAAACCATCAGCCCAAGGAGCCTCTTGGTCAGTATTAAAAGCTCTCCTCTTCCAGCCTTCTTAAACAACATCCATTCCCCCCACATCTAGCCCAAGAAAAAGCCTGAGCTACTTGCTGTAGCCCAGGCTGTCTCTACAGGATTCTTCTGGTTGTTGCCAGTCTCTACACAGCCAAAGCCGCTCCTTTGCATGCCCCATTAGTTAGCAGAAGTTTGAGGAAGTATTTATGTGTCAGATACAAAGTGTGTTCCAGGCCTCTGATGTCTGGCCTTATTTTTAGCAGTCCTCCAGGCTCCTGCACGCCTCTCCCAAGGTCCTCAGCTGCACTCCTTGTCAACAGAAGCAGGGACATGCCTAGATACAAGATACATGCTCTGTGTCCCTTTCTACATAAATATTTGCAGCTTCCGATAAGCAAGTCCCACACCCCAGCTTTCTCTCCATGAACCTGTTTCTTCTTTTCTGTTCCTCAGTCCCTTTATTTTCCTATTTTTGGTTCACTGCCAGAAAAAAATCATTTCCATGTCCTCATAAACCAGAAGGGAGAAGCTCCTCTCTCCAAATACAGAGATCCTGGAGCGGGAGGGGCTGCAGAACCATATTAGGCAATCGCCTTAGGTACTCTCCAGCAAGACAAGGACAAACCAAGAGAGGACGAAAACACACGCTACAGAGAAGGTTTGAGACTTTAAGGTTGTACTTGTGGTTAAGTACCTGGGGTCTGGTCATGTGAGTCCCCTCAACTCTGGTAGGGCAGCTGAGAACTGGCATGGGTATGCCCGTGGTACAAAAGCCTGCTATCCTAGGTGCAGGGGGTCAGTCAGCAGAGGACTTTGGGTCAACTCCTGGCTCTGCGGGTCTTGCCAGACTCTAATGCAGCTCCCTTGGCCAAGCTACTCATTCAGCCTTTCTTCAGCTGAAAATGAGATTGTCAATGATGCTTTCCTTATAGACTCCCTTGCGTGTCCTAGAAGGTACTCCAGGAAGGACCACATGCCTGAGCCTTGCCCCGCTGGCTGTCAGCACTCACTATGAGGCTGTCGTAGCTATTTTCACTTTTAAAATTCATGGATACAACAACCTCATGCCCTTTCTTCCCATGCAATGGGAATGCCCCAAAGCAAGATTGGATTCTGAATTCCTTGAAGCCCCCACACCCAGTATAGCTGTATCCACTCCTGCTGACTGAAGGTGAAACAGGAGCCCATCCTATCCCTGGTTCACAGACCAGCACGGTCCAGCTCTGAGGAAAAGGGTGAGCCTAACTTGTCTGACTCTGGCCCCTATCTTGTCATGGTTATCCTGAGCTGCCTCATTTGTGAAAATGATTGGGAGAGACAGGTGAAGTCTAGGGGACTAAGAGGGCTGGGCTCTTTCTTCTGCTTTGCAATGCTGAGGATCAAACCCAGGGCCTCATGCCTGCCAGGCAAGCGCTCTCCCCCTGAGCTATCCCCCAACCCTTATTTGCTCATTTATTCATCAAGGATTGATTGCAAACCTTGCCACAAAGAGGAGATAAGATTCCGGCTCTTCCCTTATGAAACTAACAGTGTTCCACCAGACACGGGACTGTCTATAAATCATGCAGGCATCAAGCAATGCTGGCTTTACAAAGAGTTGCCCAAGTTCTGACTGAGAGATGGTGGAGAAAGAGGCCATTTGGGGACAAAAAAAGGGGGGGTAACTTCATCCAGAAGGCAAAGGCTGTAGCTGGGTGAGACTTCCCTGGGCAAAGAAGGAAGAGATAGATATTGCCCGCAAGGAAAAGTAGACAAAGGACCAGAGGTATTGCTGAGCAGGAAGCATGAAGAAGACCCCAGCAATGTGGATGGCTGGCAGCTGGAAGACAGGGGACCGATGAGGCAGGAGGGAGGCAGAGGCTACGCTGAGCCAGCCTCCTGGGCAGCTCACCTTATCCTGCCGACAGCTGTGAACTGCCAGAGAACTTTAGACAGAGAAGAGATGGGGTCAGATTTGTGTTTTAGGAACATAGTATTTCTGACCCATATGTGGACTCGATAGACCTGCTCCCACAGCCGTGCCCCATTTCCTCCCTCTTGTTCTTAGCAGCATTGTCACTGAAGGCCATCTCCCCTTTTTGTATCCTGGGACTGAGACGAAGCTTGATTTCTTTCCCACCTCCCTGACTAGGCCATCTCTGATTTCAGCCAAATCTCCCAAACAGTTTTCTATATGACTGACAGAGCCCCAAGGCTGCTAATTTGCTTAAACATCATTGGCCAACACTATAGACTATGACCAACATAGTCTATAAACAGGATAGCTAAATCTGTTTATGTTAAGATGGCCACAGACATAACAGGTATCAAACATTAGATGATGGATGCTAGACAGATGTAGATATAGTGAGGTGCATAACACTATTTGCATGGCATCTACATTCTTATGCAGGTGTTTACTGGGACCCTATTTAACCTCCAGCCTTGTGCTGGGCGCTGCAGAATATACAGGAGTGACTTCCTCTCCTGTCTTTTCTTCAAGGTACATCCACCCAGTGGAAACAGCCCAGCAGCAACAGGGCATTGACACAAAGAACACAAGCTTTGGCCTTGACACACTTAGGCTTGCATCCTTGCACCCTATGAGTTTTATCCTAGGGGAAATTTTTTCACCACTCTCAGGCTCAATTTCTTTATTTGTAAAATGGAAACATAATACCGCTCTCATAAACTGGCTCCGAGGATTCAGCTGAATGATTAAATCTTAAAAGAGAGTGTCTCACAAATTATAAAAATTCAGTCTATGTAGTGAAAAAAATATAGACTCAACCATCATGGATAGGAGTTTTGCAGTTCCTCAAAAAGTTGATCATGGAAATAAGAGTTATCATGAGACCCAGAATTTTTCTTGGTGCCTGTAATCATACATCCTGGTGAAGTTCAGAGTGATAGAGGGATGCATGCACACAGCACTCACTGCTCCCACTCTCTCTCCCTCTCTATATTCTCTGTACTCAACACAGAATTTGGCTTGGATGAGTTTGTGTATGTGCAGCATGCCATTTAAGTGTTTCCCTCTTCCAGTATTCCTGAGCCCTCCTCCCTCCCTCAGTCTCTCTTGTGGCTCAGTTTCTCCCTAGCTTCCACATAGGAGGGAGACTACCCCACCTTTCACTTTTCGTGACTGGCTAATCTCACTTAACATAATATTCTCCAGTTCCATCAACTTTCCTGAAAATGACATAATTTTGTTCTTCTTTGTGGCTGAGTAGAATTCCATTGTGTATACATTCCATAATTTTGTATTTCATTCATCGGTTAATGGACATCCCGACTGGTTCCATAGTTTTGTAAATAAGAAATGTGCGGCTATAAACACAGATATGCATGCAGTACTATGGTGGTCTGATTTCAGTTCTTTTGGGTAGATACTCAGGAGTGGTCTAGCTGGGGACCCAGCAATTTTATTCCTAAGTATATACCCAAGAGAAATAAAAAAACATATGTGCACAAAAAAACTTATACATGCATGTTCAGATCACCACTACTCACAAGACCAAAAGGTGACCCAAATGGGTCGTCAGTGGAAGGAAAATTATGATATACCCATAGGATATGTATCATTCAGCCCTAAAAAGAAATGAAGTACTGACATATTTGCTACATTGACCTCAGAACAATCGAACTCAAAAACCATTATTCTGAGTGAAAGAACAAGTCACAAACTACCACCTACTATATGACCCCATTTTACATGTGCTGTGTATCTGTGAGTCTGTGTGTGTCTGTGTGTTTGTGTGTTTCTGGGGATTGAACCCCAGGGCATTCTACCTCTTAGCTATACCTCTAGCCCTTTTTTAATTTTTGTGTTTAAAACAAGATCTCACAAGGTTACTGAGAGTCCCATTAAATTGCTGAGGCTGGTCTCTAACTTGTGATCCTCTTGTTTAATTTCCCAAATACTGAGATTACAAGCATGTGCCACCTTGCCTGACTTGATTACATTTTTTAAAATGTCTAAAATAGGCAAGTCCATAGAGAATAACAGACTTGAGGGGCAACAGAGGAAGAGGAGAAAGGAAATAGGAGCCTCAGCTTAATGGATACAGGGTTTCCTTTTTTGATAATGAAAATGTTCTAGTTAAAGCCGTCGTGGTGGCACATGCTTGTAATCCCCGCACTTGGGAGGCTGAGACAGGAAGATCGCACGGGTTCGAAGCCAGCCTCAGCTACTGAGTGAGGCTCTCAGCAACTTAGTGAGACCCTTTTTCCAAATAAAATATAAAATAGGTCTGGGAATGTAGCCCAGAGGTAGAAGGCCCCTGGGTTCCATCCTCAGTACCACACACACGAAAGAAAGAAAGAAAGAAAGAAAGAAAGAAAGAAAGAAAGAAAGAAGGAGAGAGAGAGAAAGAAAGAAAGAGTTCTAGTTAGAGGTGGTATTTACACCCTATTGTAAATGCATAAGATGTCACTAAATGATCCACTTTAAAGTGGTTAATTTGCCGGGCCTGGTGGTGCACACTTGTAATCCCAGCGCTTGGGAGGCTGAGACAGGAGGATCGCACAGGTTCGAAGCCAGCCTCAGCTACTTAGTGAGGCTCTCAGCAACTTAGTAAGACACTGTTTCAAAATAAAATATAAAATAGGTCTGGGAGTATAGCCTGGAGGTAGAAAGCCTCTGGGTTCCACTCCCAGTACCATAAATAAATAAATAAATAAATAAATAAATAAATAAACAAACAAACTCATTTTATGTTATACAAATTTTATTTCAGTTTTAAAATCAAGTCACATCCTCAGGCCATGGTCTTTCTAGCCCTGGATCAGTCACAACCATCAGGTGGCTCCAAATTACCTCTCTACCCCACAGTCCCAAGCAGGAGTCTTGGGCACCTGGACAGTCCCCAGGTTCCAGCAGAAATACCGTGGACATCTCTGCCCTCATGGACCTCAGAGACTATCAATAGCATGTCTACACTCTGGAGTCAAATTCCCATCTTGTGCCCACAATTTTCAAACTCTGCAAAACTTAGGAAAGCTCTGAGCCTCTGTCTCCTCCTCAATGCAAGGGAAGCAATAGGGCCAACCTCTAAGTCTAGGTGAGGTGATGAATCCTTGTCCTAAGGCCAATTACTACAAAGCAGGGAGCTGAGTGCACTGATTCTCTCACAGATCTGGAGGCCAAAAGTCTGAACTCAAAGTAATGAGAGGGCTGTGCTTCCTCCAGCACCTCTGGGGAAAAGCCTCCTTACCTCTTTAGGTGTCTGGAGACTCCAGGCATCCCTTGGCTCCCATTTCTGCATCTGTCTTCATGTGCCCTCCTCTACCATCCCTGGCTCCCATCTCCCTCTACCAATCTTTACAAGCACCTTTGTCACTGGACTTGAAGTCCATTCAGATATCTAGGTTGATCTCACCTTGAGATCTTTACCCGAATTCCATTTTTCCTTTAATTCTTTTTTGGGGGCCCTATTCAACCCACTCTAGGGTAATTCAGGCGATGCCTTTAAGAACTTCATAAATGTAAAGTATCTTCTCATTATCATCGTTTTCACTGCCTGTATGGAAGTCTCTTGCTCATGCAGAACACTGTTGGGCTTTTCGGGCTCCTGGGGCTCCTCCCAGGCCACAGCATTCTATCTCCTTCCCCAGGAGGTTGGACTTGTTCCTGGTGTCGTCTATTCTAGGACCCCACATGAGACTGTGAAGTTTCTCTCGCTCACACAGTCACTTGACCCTCCCACTTCTACCCCGTCACCACTGTTCTGAAATTAGAGCTGCGATTCTCATTCATTTTATCCCTTGAGCCAGACATCTGGACTGTCTAGGAGTGCTAACAGAGCTAGCCCTTTCTGCTCCCTCTTTCTTCCTCCTTCCATTTGCTTCCTATTATCCCTGCTTCCTATTGGTTGCAGCCAAAGGACCAACACACATCCAACCGTCTTCAACTGGGAAGCTAGCTTATGGAAATACAAGACCCAGGCTCCAAGAGTATAGCAGTGAAAATCAGAACTTCTGTGGAGTAGAACCTCACATTGATTTTTTTAAAGTTTTCCAGATGATTCCAGAGGGCATTGAAGATAGTTAATGCCACCAAGGGGCATGAGCACCCAAGAATGGCATCACCCCATTCCCAAATATTTAAAATTCCTAAGATCATCTATAGGACCCCATCCCCCATGCAGACATGAGAAATGGACAGGGCTGACTGGACAGTTCTGAAGCAACAAATGGGTATGATAGGAAAAGTGGTTTGATGTGACAGGCTTGGAATCAATCCTTGCTACTTACTAAACCGTGTGGCCTTGACTATGTCCCTTTCCCTCTCTGTATCTCTGTTTCTCATGTTTAAAATGGAGTTAGTGATATTTATCTCACAGAATTGGTTTGCAGAAATAATGATAATAACATCTAATGGTGTGTCTGTCCCACAGTAAGAGTAAGTCAAAACCCCTTCCTCTGGAATGTGTGAAACTTTTAAATCTAGTTGCAAACCCCAAAACTCTACCTTCTACCAGTGGGCTCCTTGGCCCTGGAAAAGGGTTAATTGTTTAGTTTAGATTCTTTAACATGTGTTCACTAGATTAGGGGCAATTCCGGAAATCCACTCCCAGATGATTAAAATAGGGCGGGGAAAGCTGTAAGGCTGATTTGGCTGTGGCTTCGGGCCACTTGATAGTAATTTGACTAGGTTAACATGGGCTGCAGCACAAAGAGATCTGGCCCCGTGACAGACTACAAAAGCTGGCCCATGCGGAAGTTCTCGGTGCTGAGCTCCTTGGCAAAATCCTCTCTGTTTTCTTGCCAAAGGAGAAAACCAGGAGGCTCTGCATCCCAGCTGCTTGATCTCCTGCGAAGCCCCAGATCCCTGCTCCTAGCCATCCAAACCTTTTTCTGTTACTCCTATGAAAAAGAAGGAAGTCTTCCCTGTGGCACCTGAAGCCAGAGCCCACCAGGATGAGAGCAAAGAACTCAGATCCTACAAAGGGCCCAGGCCCTGTCTGCATTCTGCCTATTCCAGCAATGCCCTGCAAAACCCTGCTGCCCAAACTCAAGCAGCCAGCCTCTCTTCCCTTGGACCTTCTGTCTTACTATCCTGCTGACGGCAGCCTGCATGTTCCTATTGCAGTCCTCCCCATGGGAGACAATAAAAACAGAGGCATCTCTTACCCATCCCTTCTTCCCCCTCTCTTTACCCAGCAGAACGTTTGGCACATTCACCTCTATTTACAAAGTACCTGCCATTTGCCAGAAACTGGGCTTCCCTCCCCCTCCCCCATGCACACCTGGAGCCTGACACATAGAGGACAATCGACCAGATAATCCCTGGAGTGAATTAAACTTGCTTAGAGCCCACCCTAGCAAAGAAATGGTTTGTAGAGAATATACTGGCAAGATTCCAGTGCGCCATGACATTCCCAGACGTCCAGTGCAAGATGTGTGACCTCCCGTCACATTAATACCTTAAACATTCACCAAGAAAGGAATCTTAGCGCTCACTTGGATGGCTAGATTCCGAGTGAGACCCCTGGGTGATTACAATGTCCCGCTGGGGTTGAAAATCCCTCATCTAGCCTACCCTCCCACCTAATAACCATAGCCCTGCCATGGCTCCCCATTACCCTCTATATGATACCCGCCTGTTTTACCATTGCCAACAAGGCAGTACGCGACCTGGCTCCATTTTCAAACGCTGGTCCTTTGTCCCAGCTGGTCTTCTGATCTCTCAGGTCTCACAACAATGGTTACTTTCTCAGAGATCCCTGCTCCCACTACCAGTAAAGTACAGTTTAGTGCACACACACACACACACACACACACACACACACACACACAGAAACATATACATATGTGCATACTAGTCATTCTTTTACATTCCTTCTTTTATTAAACTAATGACATTCATCCCTAGTTACATCTATCTCTATATCTGTCCATTCACCTGTTTATCGCTACCACTGCAATGAAAACTCCATCAAAGCAGTGATCTTATGTGTCTTAGTTAAATGATGAATTGGTCAATCATTTCTTGA
This sequence comes from Muscardinus avellanarius, assembly GCF_963383645.1. NCBI lineage: Eukaryota > Metazoa > Chordata > Mammalia > Rodentia > Gliridae > Muscardinus > Muscardinus avellanarius. The sequence continues at coordinate 14,690,559 of NC_137789.1, read as the reverse complement.
ACTGGTAGGAGGTGATCTTCAGCCCCTACCTGTACACTTTTAGTTATGGAAGGAGGTACCTGCCCTCAGGCCAACTCCTACCATCACTGTCCAACTGAGATTGTTAGGACTTTTTCCATATATCAAGCCGATACTTCCCACCTCCTTTCAGACTCTGGCCCTACTCTCATTCCCTGTACCTGCCCCTAACCACGCTGGTCCTCCTGCCACATGACAGTCTTTCAAATATTTGAAGACTGTTAAGTTTTCTCTCAGCCTTCTATTGTCCAGGTGAAGGGCTTCCTGGAGATATTGTCAAAAATCCAGGCTGTGTTTTTGTGTGGTGGTTATGCCCATTAAACACTGAGCTACCTCCATCAGTAAATATTCTGTGTTTTTATTTTCCAGGTCAGTGGCCAGCATGCTGCCAGGGTGGGGCCTTGCTTGAGTTTGCCCCCCCTCGGAGCTGTCCCTGGGAAGGCTCCATGGGTCATCTCAGCTAATCCAGGGAATATACCTCTGACCATATCAATTCCTAAAAGAGCTCTTGAGGCTCCATAGAAAAAAATTAAAAGACAGAGGTATAAGGGGAGAAGTCCTTCCAGCATCCCCTAGCAATGTGAGTATAATAAAAAGAGTATAGAATTCATCTTCTTTCAGATTTCACCTTATCTTCTCTTCCAGCCCTTCCAATCACCCTTCCAAAATGGCACGTATGCCCATCACCACCACCACGACCATCACCGCAGACGCTTCCCACGCAGGTGCAAGGATCTGTTGTCTTTACAGCTCCTGCTGCCATTTATCCACTTAGTGACTTGCTACTGTTTATTCTCTAACTAGGACAGGAATGCCCCAGGACGGGACCTTGGCACTGTCTTATCAGAGCTGAAGTAGTGCCTGGAATGAATGATGTAGGTGCGTAATCCATGAAGGAATGAACGAATGCTTCCAGACGGGTCACCTGGCCTCTCTGAGCCTCAGTCTTCTCTTCTGTAGAATGGAGTTGGGGGAGGGGAAGCAAATATTCCCCTCGTCACCAGGTTGTTACGTGGATCAAATCAGACGGCGTCACCGACATCATCACTAGGTTGCCATTAAATGTTCATTATTGTGTCGTGCGCTTACATAATGTGGACCACATGTGCGGAAAAAGTCAGTACCTGTCCCTTGGGTGAGATCAGAAAGGCCCAATTACCCCCACAGAGTCTCCCTTATTGTTTTACGGTCTAAAAATTCCACCATTAGACATTCCTTTCGGTAAAGACATCATATTCCTACCAGGACAGACAAGCCTCCCTGTCTGTCGGAAGACCAGCGGGCAGAGATAACAGGAGACGCTGGTCTCTTTTCTTTGCATCTCAGCTACTTCCCTTTCGGGCTAACTTTTACAACAGCTCAGTGGCATGAACTTGGATGACTTTGGCTGTCAGCCGCCTTTAAACAGAGAGGGATGAACTTCAGTGTCGTGGTCTCTATTTCCATCCTGGCTTAAGACATCGAAGGCATTTTCCATCTGGCTCTCCATTGTGCTGAGAAATGTGCTCCAGAGCAGAGGAACTTCGCCGTGCAACAGTTTCCTGTCTCTGCCTTGCCAAAAGAAAACTGGACTCCGAAGATGAGACTCCAGGCAAGGCCTCGGCCCAGACAGGTCCAGCGGGATTATCACTGTCTAGAAGCAGAGGTGGGGTGCTCCTCGTGCCCCGAGGAGTGGCGAGAGGCAGTAAATGTGGGCGATACATTAGTCCAGCTCCCCGTGGCGATGTCTACACCCCAGCCAACCCAACTGCTGCTCTCTACCCCTCCTTCCCTCTCTCACATTCTGAGCTATGGTTTGCCCCCCAAAATCCAGCCACTTACTTAATGAGCAGGGAGTCAGCTCCGCTCTGAGTGAGGAGCATACTTGGTCGCCGTTCTTCCGGACTCTGAAGGTCAAGTGAAAAAAAAAAAAAAACAGAAAAAGGAATACAAAGCAGGTAAAGGCATCTATTCTCAGGGAACTAAAGTACTAAGAGAAGAACATTTCATAAGGTCTAGGACAGTCTGGGAAAGACCTTAACTGAGCCTTAGAGAAGAAATATAAGTTAGCCCAGAACAAAGGAAAGAAGAGCATTTCAAACCCAGGGAATAGGATGCCCAACATGAACATATTTTTCAGATAAATGCGAAGAGATCTGAGCCTTGCCTGCAGGGGTGAGTGAGTGGGAGGCAGGAGGTAGGAAGCACCTGGAGAAGCCAAAGGATGATAAGAACTTGTACGGTGCAATGCCATATTCTGGACGTCATGAGGAGAAAGCCACTGAAGGAGTTTAGAGGGGGTCAGGGATCACTGCAGTGTACTTGAGAGAATAGGTTCTGAGGAAGGGGGTTCGATGGAAAAGTTGAGGACAAATAAGAACCTATGTTGAACCTCGACTAAACGATGGTGATACCTAAAATATGGCAGAGTCAGTGTACTGGAATAAGAAGACGCTCAGTTCAAAGCTAATTGATCCTCGTGGTATACTCCTGTGCAAGGCAATGCTTTTAATCCAGCCACTTTATCTGGAGAAAGTGGGTAGCAGTGCCTAGCTTTGTGAGTCTTGAGAATTTCAGCTATGAGCGTCAGATGTCTAGTACTGAGCCAGGCGCACAACCTATTACAGCTGTTGTGCTTATCACTGTTACTGGGGAGACAGAACTAGGGTGCTGCATCTGCCAGCCATCTCAGCGGCAGTACCAAGAACAGTAGCAACGCCGTCCATGCAAACATCATCGACTCAGGGCATCATACCGCCTCCTTCGTAGGCATGGACAAACTTATGAATAAAGTCATTGTATTAACGGGGGAAAGCCATCAGGACCCTGAGCAACCATCAGTACACAGGTATTTGTTGGATTTCTTCTGCATGCCTGACCCCTTGCTAGAAACTGGGGTGACCCAAGGAAGAACCCAACCAAGTGGACCTCAAGAAGTTTCCTATCTCGTTGGGGAAGTCAATTTGAAACCACTGGAGAACAATGCCTCTTTCTCTGTCTTATCTCAGTGGACTTCTTTATAGCTTCTATCCCTATTGACCTCCTCCCTGAAACTCACTTCACCCTTCATTTCTAGGTCCCACCCGCTCTCCCTGAGGGAGTTGTGATTCCTTCTCTTCCTTTGGTTCTTCTTCCCTCTATCATTAACTGTCGATGTCCTCAGTTTCTTTGATCCCCTTTTCTTTTTTTTTTTATGTGCTGGGGATTGAACCAATCCATAGGCATGCTATCTCCAAGCTATACCTCTAGCTCTTTTTTATTTTATTTTGAAACAGGGTCCACTAAGTTGCTAAGGGACTCACTCAGGTTTGAACCTGTGATCCTCCTGTCTCAGCCTCCCCAGTACTGAGATTGTAGGCATGTCCCACCACCCGCAGATTTTGTTCCTTTTTTCTTCCATCTGCACACATCTTCCTGCACATATATCCAAGTCAGTGGCTCTGGGCCCCTGTACTAAGCCTAGAGCTGAACTTCTACATCACCTTCCAGGAAACTACTGCAAGACAGTAGTTTCTCCCAGGTCAATCCCTTTGTTTTTCCCTCAAACTTCATCCTCCTCCAGGCCATACCCAAGTTAGTGATATTGCCATCCATTTAGCCTCCCAGATTCTGTGTGCCAAGTGGTTATGGCACAGTGGTTAGAAACACAAGGGGTAAACTGGGAGGTCTGCATTCAGGTTTCAATCCCCCTCATTGTTTGCTCTGTGTCATGCAAGTTGCTAAACACCTCTGTGCCTCCCCAGCCAAACAGATCCTTTAAGAGTACCATCTTGTTGAGTTAGTTGTTGGAAGGATGGAGTGACTTAAAATTTATATAAAGGGCACCAGTGTCTGGCACATGGGGAGTAAAATAGAAGGATTTACTACAATGATGATCACCTTGGATTCCTCCCATCTCTTCAAATCTCTACAAAGGATTTGCCCTCCTGCCCAACAAATCCATCCAGTCTAGATTATCACTTCTCCATTCGGATTCCTGTGGTCTGTGCTCAGCTTCCGTTAGCTAAGATGGGGTTCTCCTGCAGCTGTACCTCATTCCACACCTGCCCAGTGAATGTCCCCCAGAGGTTGAATCCCAGGTGTCCATCAGATAATGTTCATGTAGTGAAAGCCAAGATCTCCTGTCTCCTAGGTTCTCTGGCCCTAGAACATGAGGTCCAGGCCAGGTCAGCCTAGGCTGGTGCAAAGTCAGGAGAGCTTACCCCTGCCACATACCGACCAACAGAATTCCACTACCTCATCAGCACTCTGCCTTTGCTTTCCTTTCTTCAGTCCTTCCTTATTTCCTGGTTTCTTTCAGTCTAAAGACAGGTGGGAAAAAGAAAGCAAGCTGGCCCTCTGCTTCCACACTTGTCCCCCATGGTCCCCTCCTCAACATTGATAAGGTGAGAACATTCAAGCCCCAGATAAGACCTGACCCCAGCTCCTGTCCCTCCACTCCCTCTGGCTCAGCTTTGAAGTTCCCAAAACCCTGCCTCTGCAACCAGATTGCGTTATCTACACTGCCAAGGTGAGGGAGCAGGGAATGACTTTATGGCTTCCTGTAAGTAACCCTCTCCAAAGCCGTGATTTCTTATAAGGGGAGAGAAGGGGGGTTGGGATTTGGGAGAGAAACCTGCTCTCCTTTCTGGGAAATGAAAGCATTGTTGGGTATAGAATCATCCCCCATGCCAGTTTAGAGCAGTGGTTCTCAGCCAGGGGTAGTGCCATCCCCCAGGGGATATTCAGCCAGGTCTGGGGGAATGATTCCATTTGTTATAATGTAGGGGTGGGTGCTACTGGCACCTGGTGAGTAGAGGCCAGGGAATGGTCCTGAGATATCCTACGATACATGAAATAGCTCTAGCAACAAATGTCCCACCCGACACATCAATAGTACCAGTACTATTGTACAGAAATCGTGGCTTAGAGAAGGAAAGAAATTATAAGGCAGAAAAACGCTCCTACTAATATAAAGGGTAGATATCAGGCTTTTTGTTGCTTTTTAACCTTCATGGATCTGAGCTCCTAACAGATCTCAGAGCCCACTGTGATTCTCAATAGTGTACAGAAAACAGAAGACTTATTAATTTCCTATCCCACAAGAGCTGACAAGCTTATTTGGGAACAAAACACACACTCGTGGTGCCCAGACACCGCACTGAGGTCAGACCCTGCCCTTAGCTGGCTGTTTTGGGCACATGGCCTCAGCTGGCTTTTCTGCAAAAAAGGGGGGAGGGAGACACTCAGGGATCTCAAGTGGACACTGAATCCTCTCATTCCTCAGCAAGGTCTGGAGAATTACAGAAGGGCAGAGTGGGGAACTGGACTGGGTACAGGGTAATAAGAACAAGAGCCCCTGAGCTGGACTTAGCCCAGGAAGAAGTGTGGTGAGCCAACAAATTGAGAAGAGAGAGTTGTGGTGGCGCACGCTTGTAATCCCAGCATTCGGGAGGCTGAGACCAGAGGATCGCGGTTCAGGACAGCCTCAGCTACTTAGTGAGGCCCTCCGCAACTCAGTGAGACCCGGTTTCAAAAAAAATAAAGAATAAAAAAAAAATAGGGCAGGGGGTGTAGCTCGGAGGTTAAATGTCCCTGGGTTCCACCCCCAGACCCACAAAAAAAAAAAAAAAAAAAACTGCAGTAGCAAAGTATTGAAAGAGAGATGAAATGTTCTTGGCCCATTGTAGCTACTCAGAAATGCTGGACCCTTCCCCCTTAAAAAAAGACCAGGTAAGCCAGGCTTGGTGACTTATGCTTGTGATCTCAGCACTTGGCAGGATCACAGGTTTAAGACCAGCCTCAGCAACTTAGTAAAACCTTCAGCAATTTAGCAAGACCCTATTTCAAAATAAAAAAAAAATAGAATAGGTCTGTGAGTATGGCTTGGAGGTAGAATAACCCTGGGTTCAATCCCTAGAACAGGAAGGAAGGAAGGAAGGAAGGAAGGAAGGAAGGAAGGAAGGAAGGAAGGAAGGAAGGAAGGCCAGGTGAGTAGATGTGGCGAACTAGGCAGGGAGCCTGGTCAGACCACCTGTCAACCTCCATAACTTCTGACAGATGCCTGGAGATCGTCCATAACATTTCAGCATGGTAGAGATGGGCAAGGCGTCCACATATGTATCTGAGTAATCTTCTAAATGCCTATATATGAAAACCCCTGTTCAATAGAGTTCCTCATAACTTCACTCTTGTTTATGTTACCATATTATTGGGCGAGCTCTTAAGAAGTGCGTTCATGAATTTGTTTTAGTCTTCACAAACTGTGTCCATGTAAGCTTTTTAAAATACTCTTTTCTTTTAAGACTAGTTTTGCTTTCACAGTAAAATAAGGTGGAAAGCATAGATTTCTCACATAGGCACTAACCCCATACTTATTGTAATTGAACCCACACTGACATAGTATCATCCAGACTTCATAGTTGATGTTTTAGGATTCCCTCTTGGCATTTTTTATTCCACAGATATAAGCAAATGTATGACACACATCTACCATTACAGCATCATAGAAAATAGAAAATAGTTTCATTGCCCTCAAGTCCTCTATTCTCTGCCTACTTAACTTCCTCCATCCTTAATCCCTGGCAATCACTCTTTTTATTTTTATTTTTTACTATCTACAGTTTTTTCTTTTCCAGAATATTTTGTGTTTGGGATTCTACAGTACGCAGCCTTTTCAATTTGGCTTCTTTCACTTACTGACATGCATTTAGATTTTCTCATGTCTTTTCATGGCTTGATAGCTCATTCATTTTTATTACTGAATAACACTCCATTGTCTAGTGATATCGCACTTTATTTATTCACTCACCAACTGAAGAACAACTTGGATATAACTTGGATATAAGTTTTGATAATTTTGAGTAAAAGCTGCTATAAACATCAATGTATAGGCTTTTAGGTAGATGTAAGTTTCCATCTTTGTTTTGAGAAATGGCTACAGACACATGAGACATCTAGTACTGTGGTCCTGATTGATGTTCAGAGGAGATACAGATGGCCAGGATTCCTGGAGAAATAACACAGCCTTGACTCTTAAAAATGGTAGCTAGGGAGGAAAAATGTCACAGATCATGTAAACCAGGCTTCAAGGGGGAAGGAGACTTCTAAATAGCCACAGTTCTTTAATCACAAACTCAAAAGGACAATCCAGGGTCCCTGCCTACCTGCTGGCATCTACCCTCCTCAACTGCTTTGATATTCTTTTCTGAAAGTGTGTGTGTGTGTGTGTGTGTGTGTGTGTGTGTGTGTGTGTGATCAAGCCCTGGAGCACTTGACCTCCAAGCTACACCCCAGCCCTTTTTATTTTAGAACAAGTTCTCCCTAAGTTGCTATGTTGCTGAGGCTGACCTCAAACCGGCTACCTTCCATCTCAGCCTCTGAAGTAGTGGGATTACAGGTGTGCCCCATCACACACAGATCAAAAGTTATTCTTCATGGGGAGTAGGTCACACCTAGTCCAAACTGGAAGAGTCACACCACTTCTCTAAGAAGCTGGGTCCCCAAGAAGGACTTCGCTAGCTCTGAGTCAGGACAGCATTATGAAGTCAGTACTGACTGTGAGATCTGGCCGCAGTCATGAGCAGTGTGGGGACTGTAACCAGGCTGCCAATCTTAGACTCTCCACTTGGGCCCGCAATGCCTGGCGGGTGGGTGGCTGAGCACAGGATTAAAGACTTGGCATTTCTGCTTCCATCTTTCACCTGTCTCCTTGCCTTAGAGTCATGCTGTGCCCCAGTAACAGTGATCTGGAGGATAAAGATCCTGCAAGAGTTAAAGCTGCCTCCCAGCCACTTCTTTATCACTGCCAAGGCCCCACCTAACTACAGACCAGACTACACCCAGTCAAGATCACCTGCTGACAGCTGTGAACAGCCTCCAGCTGTGCAAACCCCAACCTTTGCCCTCATTCTCTTTCCTATAAAACCTCAGTGCTTGTCAGCCCCTCAAAGACAGGGGTCCCCTTCCTTCCCCATGCAGCTAAATGTTTAGAGTTGCTTTCATGATTTTCACTGCTCTCTGTTCTGTTTGGTTGGTGGGGGGAGGGCAGCATTCAGAGCTGAGTCCCTGGATCCTAAGAGACAAGCCTCTGGCCTAGGACTCCAGTAATATCATGACAAGGATTTCCTAGTTCCCGCTTCCTGGCTAAGTGGCCTTGAGATATAATGTGATAACCTGGAATCTCAGCTTCTTCACCTGAAAATGGGATTAAAAAAAAAACCCCTACCCTTTAGAAGAACTAAGATAACATTTGTACAACTATAAGATAGCTCTCTACCCAACACCCGCTACACAGCGAGTATGCAATACAGGTTAGCTGCTGGTATGAAAAGGCAAAAGGAAAGTCCCAAAACAGGCAGATGGGGTGTGGGGGCGCCCCCAATTCAATGAGGCTCAGAGTAAAAGCAGGTGCCTGGGTTTCTCCGTGGGTGCTTGTCCGCAAGCATGAGCTGGCCCTTTTCCCCACCTCTATGTACCTCCTTTATGCAGAATTGACCCGCCATCTCCTTTGTTAACAGAACACTCTTCAGTTACAACTGAGCCATCTGGGCACCAGAATCCCACTTCTCTCTGGCAGGGCTACAGCGGTCAGGACACCTGAGCCCCCAGAACTGCCATTCGGAATCCTCAGCCTTCCCCCAAGACTGACCCCTCCGCTTCAGCATTTACAGGCAGGCTTACAAAGGAACTCGGGTTTATCCTGAAGCTGCCACACCTTCGACCTTTGCCACGGTTTGTATTTTAAATTCAGTGTTTTTTGAAGAAAGGCAAAAACTCCTTCTATTGATTCCACAGTGGCTCTCCCAAGGCCGTGGCTAATGGGGCACGTGGTTGCTTCATTAGATAAAGGCTGCCCCTTTCCACTTGAGAGTCCTGGGTCCATAAAGAAGACTTATTTTGTGTGTTCTACCAGGCGATGAAGGTCATGAGGAATCAATGGAGCCTTCTTAAAGCCTCTGGACTTCCTTTGTGTTTGGAGTAAGGTCCCTTTAGAGGAAGACTTGAGTCACTGATCTGGCAAAAGGCTGGTGGCACAGCCACCCCCTGGTCAGTGGACCTTGTAAAGACACTGGGAGGCCCTGGGCAGTCCTGGGAGAGCAGGCATCCTTAATGGCAGCTGACATTTAGGGCCCTGTGCAAAATCACCCCAGAAGAATGGGCACCAAGTCCTCTGTGTGCCAACCATTGCCAGGGAGTCTGTCAGCGTATCCCAAGGGAAAATCCTGAGAAAGACAGTGAGGTAAGGCTTGGGGAACAAATATGGGATTACAGAAATTCTCTATCTCCCAAGTAGCTGAAGAGGGAAGATGAAAGCCAGAGGATGTTCCAGGCAAGTGATTAGCAAAATCATCAAGACTCTAGTGGCCTTCCTTGTCTGAAATCTCTCCTTCACCTCCAGGGTCAGATCCAGATTCCTCAGCCTGACTTGCAAAATCCTTCAAAATCTGATCCCAAGCTAAGGGACATGTGTGGTGGCAAAAGTTAGGGCTCGGGATCAAGGCATCCATGGTCGGATGTGCCAAGTTTGGGGCTCAGTCTTGGTACTTCATTCAGCTGAACCCTCAAGCAAGTTATATATCACACCCCTGTAAGATGGGTCTTCTCTTTATTTGACATAAAAGGACACAGAGGCCCAGGGAGGGTCTGGTGGCTTTGAGGGTTCAGGTGATGGAAAAAGACAGAACTTGAACATGAATCTGCTGCCCAAATCCTAGTTGGGTTCCATACTCCTGCTGCTGGGCCACACCTGCCTTCCCCCTCTCCTCAGAACATCCTTAAAATACACTTTGAACAGACACACACACACACACACACACACACACACACACACACACACACACACTGTGAAGGTCTGTGCATCACTCGGGCACTTTTGAAAGTTTCTGCTAATTAACATCTCCAGATTCCTTTACTCTATGCTTCGGTGCCCTGTCCCTCTCAGCATTTATCTGTTCTCATGTTTTTTTGCTAATTGAACACTCACCTGGGAGTCTCTGCAGAGGAAGAATCTTCTCAGATGGTCTCTCTTTCTTGTCCTTCTGGAGGAAATTTTCACTTCTTCTCTTAGTTCTACTTTAAATTTTTCCCTCTCCCTGACCACAAACTTAAGTTTTGTTTACAAAAGCCTGAAAATCTTTTTATCAGGTAGTTATAAAACTGCAAAATAAGGCTCAAGGAGATATCAAGAGATGATATAGATGCAGTTTTGGGTACAGGTATAAAGACGTAAATATAGATATAGCTATAGAGAGACAAAGAAATAGATATTTGGGGGACCCCAAAGTCAGAGAACATGTGTAACCAAGAGTAAAGCTCTCAGCATGGTCTTAACGCCCTGAATTGAATGAAGGACAACCCCAGCCCCAAAACACTCGAGGAGGACCCATCAGATTTTAATCAACAGTGAAAGAAAAGAAATGTAGATATTGATTCTCTTTCTTCATCCTTTAGAATTTTAATAAGGAAAACACAATAATAAGAGAAACACATTCAGGTTTTCTCCTTTTCTTTCTCAAAGACATCTCAGCTTAGTAGTCATATCTATCTGCTTACTTAACACCCTTCAAATTGCAGTATCTTGACACAATAGAAGTTGCGGGGGGGGGTCTCTAATATAGTGATTCTTAATGGATGGATTAGTGAGCAGCTAGCCATGCTGGGATGCAGAAGCCCCTGCTATTTCCACTGTGTGGCCCCTCTATGGCCTTCAAGTCCCCTGTGCCCAGACCACAGATGGGAACACCAAAGATGCCAAGGGTGGCACAGGAGGTTTATCTAGGTCGGGCCTGGGGATGGGTACATGGCTTGTGCTTGAGTTCTATCAGTCAGACCCAGGCACCTGGTCACACCTGGGGACAGGGATGTGAGACCTAGCTGTGTGCTACCAAAGAAGAGGAAATGCTTTTCCCTGAACACAGAAAAGATCTGTCAAAGTTCATGGTATTTCAAACAGAATCCCTGAGTTTCAGAGGAGTTCAAGGAGAGGACCCAGAGGGGAGGCCAGGCTAGCCCTGCCAGAATTCTAGCAAGTAGATAGAGGTCAAAGTCAGATTTTATAAGCCTGGAATAAGATCAAATCTGAGGCCCAGGAGCCAGAGGAAATGCTAAGGCCCAGGCTCCTGGAGAGAGAAACCTGAAATTTGAATCCCTATAAGAATAGAGTCAAAAGGCAGTAATTAAGCAGGCATGGTGATACATGCTTGTAATCCCAGCATTCGAGTGGCTGAGACAGGAGAATCAGGGTTCACAGTCAGCCCCAGCTCCTTAGTGAGGCCCTTTGCAGCTCAGTGAGACCCTGTTTCCAAATTAAGAATAAAAAAATAGAGCTGGAGGTGTAGCTCAGAGGTAGAATGCCCCTGAGTTCCATCCCCAGGACCACAAAAAAAAAAAAAAAAAAAAAAAAAAAAAGCAGGAACTGAAGTGGTTACAAAGACAGAAAGGAGAAAAACATACTGCAGGTGAGGAGAGAAGCAGCCAGGCCCTGGGTCGCCATCACAGGCACAAGGGTGTGCATTGTGCATAGGGTTCCCACCGAAATCAAGAGGTAAGAGCAAAAGATTCCCAGAAGAGCAAGGAGAGAGGCTCACAGCTGACAGCTCTGGGCTGAATTGTGTCCCCCTAAATCCACACATTGAAGCTCTAACCCCCAGTACCTTCACATGTGAGCTCATTTGGAAATAGGGCTATTATAGATGTAATTAGTTCATTTGCAATGAGGTCATATTGGAGAAGGGTGGGCCTCATTTGCAATGAGACTGACATCTTTATAAAAAGAGAAAAGCAGAGATTGGGGTGATGCATATGTGATCTGAGGAACACCAGAAAGAGACAGCAAGCTACCCAAGGTGATGCAGGGAGGCTGGAGAAGGGAACAGAATTCATCCTCAGCCTTCTGCAGACAAAGCCTGCCAACATCTCCAGTTTGGTCTTCTGTCCCCTAAACCCGGGAGAAAATCAATTTCTGTCATCCAAGCCAACCAGTTTGCAGGACTTTGGACCAGTATCTCTGGCCATCAAATACTTTACCATGATGGATAAAAACTGAGGTGATGCTGAAGAAGCAGTGAGCACCCTATGGGAAGATACTAGGGGTTTTGTTTGTTTTTGTTTTTGTTTTTGGTGGTACTGAGGGTGGAACCCAGAGGCTTTCTACCTACTAGCTATACTCCCAGACCTATTTTATATTTTATTTGGAAACAGGGTCTAAGTTGCTGAGAGCTTCACTAAGTAGCTGAGGCTGGCGTCAAACCTGTGTGATCCTCCTGTCTCAGCCTCCCAAGTGCAGGGATTACAAACGTGCACCACCACACCCAGCAAAAAACTAGTTTTAACCATCCCCAAATGGATGAGAGACAATAAAAATGCTAGGAAAGATATCCGATAAGCACAATCTACACTCTGACTTCAAACTCAGCTTCACAGTAGGCCGTGGGACCTGGAGTTGCATGCCAGACTGGGTGAGAGGGAAAGAGCCCAGCCAACTCTTTGATAGTATAATAGACAAGTACATCCCCTACTGAAGGGAAAATGCTATATTCAAAAAAAATATTCTCTGGTAAGAAAGAAAGCAAAAAGAAATATTGAAATGTTATCTTTAAGTCATCAAAAGCTTGGTATCAGACAAATGAAACTGTTATGTGAGATTATCATTTTTAATTTTGGATAAATTGCTATAATACTAGATGTCAACCACTAAGCCAAGCATGGGAGGGAGGGATGGGGAGAGAATGGGGTGGGGATCGGGTGGGGGCTGACTGGGCGATGTGTGCATGTATGTCTACAAAAGTTTGTATCCCACTATGATGTATGAATACAGTGCACCAATAAAATAAAAAAAAAGAACAATGTGGTCTAGGTCCTGGAGTCAGCAAGAGTTAATGAGAGGACATATAACAAATATAAAAGAAGGGCAAAGTTAGGGCAGTGGGAGTTCAGAGGAGGAAAAGCTGGGAGTGCCCAGAGCTGGAGAAAATGGCATTGACCTGGGCCTTGAAGGTGGACTCCATCTGGAGAATGCAGAGAATAGAGAGATGAAATTTCATTCAGCAGAAATCATGCTCAAGTAATCCATAGTGCTGTTCAGGACTCTCCTCACACATTGAACAGCTCCCTCTCAGATCTCTGCTACAACTGGAGGCAGCTTGATCAACGTGCTGGAGTCATGGGGGCAAGGAGGAGGTGTCTTCTTTGTGCTCACTTTAAAATATACCTAGTGAATACACTGAGATTCCATCTAACCCCAATCAGAATGGCAAACATAAAAAAGTCAAATAACAGCAAATGTTGGTGAGGATGTGGACAAATAGGAACTCTTCTACACTGTTGGTGGGAGTGCAAACTAGTTCAGCCACCCTGGAGATCAGCATGGAGATTTCTTAAGAAGTTGGGAATGGATCCACCATGTGATCAGACTATATCACTCCTGGGTATCTTTCCAAAGGGACTGAAATCAGAGAACTACAGTAACATATGCATACCCATGTTCATAGCAGCCCAATTCACAATAGCCAAACTATGGCACCAACCTAGGCATCCATCAATAGATGAATGGATTACAAAATTATGGAAATGCGCACAATGGAATTCTACTAACCATAAAGAAGAACAAAATTACATCATTCATAAGAAAATAGAAAGACCTGGAAAACATTATGTTAAGTGAGATTAGCCAAGCACAGAAAAAGAAGGGACATATGTTTTCTATGATACACTTGAGGTAGGGAGTATTTGGGATGCCAGAGGGACTCCAGATAATGGAGGAGAAGCTCAGTGGGGCCAGGGGGAAGGGGAGGGGAGGAAGAAGGATGAGGTTCATTAATGTAAATGCTACCTGTGACTATGTATACACATGTGAATATAACATTGTTAACCTGGACACTCAGTATTGGGACAGAGGGAAATGGGGAGGCAGGAGGAGAAAGGACAGCAAGTACTGTGTGAATATATGCCATTGTTGGCATGATCTACATTCTGATGTGAGACTATAATGCACCAATAAAATGGATAAACAAACAAAATGTACTCAGTAGGGGAGAGCAAGCCCTTGCCTCCGATGAGGATGCGTACAAAACAATCCAATGAGTTCCCTAATCACTCTTAATAGAAATCAGTGGCCCTTTCTATCACCAAATATCACCCACATTCAAATATTGGGATGCCCCTTCATATGCTGATCCACACTCCAGACTTGACCCTAAAGTCAGTCTTCTCCCCTCCTCTAGATAAGGCTGATGCTAGGTAAGATGCCTGGAGCTGAACTTCTCCTCCATGAACTTAAGTGGTCTCTGATTCTCTGGAGTTGGGGAAGGGAAAAAATGCAGGTGAAAGGTGCATGAAACACATGCTTGCCTGATGCTATTAGAAGCCAGCTTCATAATTCCTGAGCATGGCAGATGCTCAAGGCTGATTCTTTCTATTAGAGGACATTCTTGTGCCTCCCTTGGAAAGCCCTCCCCACTTGCAAGGGCTCTATGATCTAAAGCTCTCTGGGTGCAGAGGATGTATACTTCTCTTCCAACAGTTGGATTAGTCCATCCACATCTCCCAGGAATGCTCTCAGACCTCCATCTGAGCTCAGGGTCCAGCTCTGGGTAGCCCTCTGAAAAAGAGTCAGTTCAGCCCTGTGTGCTACTTTTCATGTGTTCTTGTGCAACCAGGAAAACAGTCATGTCTCCTTGTCCCTGACAAACTCTTGGAAGACAGGCTGTCCAGGACAGTCACTGGCCAGGTCATCTCTCACGCCTCAAAGATCTTAGGAATCAAACTCATATCTACTACACCCTTCAACTTCCATCCTCCTTGAATGGTCTTGTTGAATCCCTTTTGGATAAAGTTAAGGCGAGGGACAGGCACCCTATCCTTGCTCTTTCAGAGTGGAACTGACCTGGCTCTAAGAAGTCCTCCTCTTTCCACATCATTTCTTCTCAATGCCCTCATATCCTGGTGCTGATGAGGCACTTAAGAGGTAGCTAACTACTCTTGACCACCTACTTCTTACAAGTGTCTGTGGGTGGTCCATCTCACAACACATTTTAGAGTGTGGTAATCTGTAGTCTTAGGGTCTCAGCCAGAACTTTCACATTAATATCCTTTTATATAACTCTTTACCATTCCGTGACTTTCCCAAGAGCAAAGTCCTTGTTTTTCTCATTTATATAGCCCAGCCTCAGACTCAGTGATCAAGAGTCATTGATTGAATGAATTAACTTACAAATACTGTAGGAGTGTGCAAACCATGTTCCACAAACACCAAAGACAGCAAAGTTGGCTGAAGCAGAGGATTTGAGGTAGGACCAGGACACAAGTATAAAAGAAAGATTCAGACATTTGGAGTGGTAAAAATTCTAGAAACTAAGGAGCAGAGTGGAAAACGCATGGGTTTCAGGTGCAAATAAATCTAGGTGGACACTTAGCTTTGCCATAGAAGTTAACTCTTAAAGAGTTTCATTGTAAAAACACAAAACACTGATCCTTCTGAAAAGATTGGTGTAAAGTTGAATTTAGATGCTGCAGATGAAGGACCCAGTACAGGAACTATCACAAAAGTGCAGTAATAATAAGTTTTAAAGCATCATCTAAGTCAAAGACTGTATTGAATGCTTTACTTCGTTTAATTCTTAGACTAATCCCATGAGACAAGGAGCAAGTTAGCCTGGTTTTAGCACAAGGAATTAAAGTTAAGTTCTAGCTTAAATTCATAGAGTTAATGAGAGACAGACCTGGGAGTGGGACTGAAATCTCCCTCCCGCAATTCAAACATCCTCTTGCATCTTTAATGAAGGATTGATGCATGGCTCCCATTAAGAAAAAAAAAATGGTACCAGATTTCAAGGAGCAAACATGCCTTTGTCTCATGCTAAAAGCAATTTTTATTTTCTTGGTTAGAAACAAATCAGTGACATAAAGAATAAAATATTTCCTGAAAATCTCTAAGGAAATGTGAACCTGTTAGCACAAGGGGAGAGCATCCTGCAAGTAGTGGCCCATAGGTAGGATAAGAGGAGGAAAATGTGTCAAAATGCTTGGGAATCTGTGCAGTGGTGAGAAATGAATGGACAGTAGGTCTTCAGTTGACTTGAGAGAACAAAATTAGTTTTGAAGGCTTCCTTCCATGTCTCCTGATAAAGACATTCCTTCTGCTGGAAGGAGAATAAGAATGAAGAGAGGAAAACAAAATCCAAGAGAAGCAAGGCTATTTGGGGAAAGCACTTTGCCAATTCTTAAAAACCCAAAGAAGGGCCAGGCGTGGTGGCGCACGCTTGGAATCCCCGCGCTTGGGAGGCAGAGGCAGGAGGATCGTGCAGGTTCGAAGCCAGCCGCGCTGGCTTAGGAGACCCTGTTTCCAAATAAAAAATATAAAAATAGGTCTGGGAGTGTAGCGCGGAGGTAGAAGGGCTTCTAGGAACCCCAGTACCACCAAAAAAAAAAAAAAAAAAAAAAAGAAGGAACAACTACTCACCTGAAAAAGCAACTGGGGGCAGCCTGGGGTGATACTGGACCTGCTCATCTGTCATTGGGACCAAAACCAAGACTGACTCTAACAAAATTCCAGAATGTCTTATTAACAGATTGTGGACACTTGGGAAGACAAATGATGAGCATCAAGTTCTGCTGATCTTACACATAAGGCCAGGATGGTCGGGCTACCTTTGATGTTGTCCAGGAGGGGGTCTTCCTGAGATCCAGTGGACCTAATGGTGTGAAACTCCCAGCCCCTCCATAAGACCCTCAGAGCTTTAAATAGACCCCTAGCTCACTTAGGTCATAATGGTAAAGATGATACAGCAATAATAGAAGTACTGTTAGGAAGATGTTGGGAAGAATATTCCAGGCAGCCTACAGGACACTCCACACACAAGCCAGTGTACTCCGTATCCTAATATGACAGAATGGATATATTAATCATCAGTCTAGTAAAGATACAGGAAGTTAGAAACACAGGCATTAGGTGACTTACCAAGACCAAATGGGGAAAAAAGGAAGAACTCGAATTTGAACTCAGGTCTAACCCATTCCTAAATCTATGCCTGTTTTCATTATAATACATGATACATCATTGAGGGTTGAGAGCTAAACTAGAAGCCAAGGTGAAGAATAGAGAGTGCAAGGGGGGGGGGGGAGAGGAAAAGGCACTGAACTCAGAAAGTAGTGCATCTCAGCTCTATTCCTTAAAAACTGCGTGACCTGAGCAAGCTACTTCACATTCCTGTCCCACAGCTTTCTCACTCATAAGATGGAAATAATAACATTAACTACCTCCAAGGATTTGATGCATTACTAACATGCATATGATATTTACATGATATAAAATGTTCAGAGACCATGTGAAGTCCTACTCATCCTGTTTATGGACTATTACTTAAAAATAGGCTGAGAGGGTCCTGGACAGAATGGTTTAATAGCAATTTCCAATGGAGGAAGTGGAAGAAGAGGGGGAGGAGAGGAGGAGAGTTCATGTGTGTGTCCAATGCAAGTCAAGGGTGTGATACAAAAGCCCCAAGACTAGGCAAATGCCAGACATAGTTGTTAAATTAAAAAGTCCTTAAGTGAGGCAGAAAAGTCTGAGCTCTGAAGCATCGGATTGTAGCTATAGTGCTGTGTCAACTACCAGGAAGTGATTATATGGAGAAATAGAGGAAAAAACTCAAATGTCTTCAGAAAAGCACTGCAGTGCCTCAAAGTCATGCCCCATATAAAGCAGTTGATGGAATGGCAGGTGTTTCATTTGGAGAACTGAATCCAAGAGAGATCCGGCAAGATGTCTTCAATAGCTGAAAGACTGTCACGAGGGCAATGGATTCAACTAGTGCTCTGTGGCTCCTGAGACTAAATAAGGTTCAGAAAACATTGAGTGACAAGTTTCAATCCAAAATACAATTTTATTTTTTGTGACTGTGTACATGTATTTCCACACAAGTTTTTTGCCCCAATATGATGTATGAATATAATGCACCAATAAAAAATTTTTAAAAATACAAAATACAATTTTTAAAATACTGTTTTAGTTTGAAAGAGTAAAGGGAAGGAATACAAATATTTGGTATACTTTGGGATATGCAGGGCCATCATAAAAAGCAGTACTAAGTGACTTTCCAGATTGCTTTCAAATCTGAGACTCCATCATTCCTTGGCATAGTGACTTGGGCTCTTCCCAAAAGGCAGTAGCAGTAACTACTAGAATTTGCAAAGATATTTCCACTTCTCAGGTCTCTTTAACAGACAAAATCTATAAGAATACTCAGTAAGTTCAGCCCTTTGTAAAGAGAACTCCTTTCCCTGATTGGCTTATTATGCATTCAACAGATTCCTTTCTGCATGCCCGTTATATTTCAGTCACTAGGTTAACTGTAGAGGACACAAATATTTAAAAATCAAAATTTAAAGAGGATTCTCTGCATCCTGGGGTTTATAACACAGCACCTGGAGACTGAGAATGAATACCCATGTCGGGTGGTACTAACCTCTATAAATAAAAAATAAAGAAGGAGAAGGAGACTGATCATTACAGAGAAGATAGGTTTTTCCAGCAGGGTGTCTGTGGGAGGACTCTCTGATAGAGTGGCATTTGAACAGAAATATGAGTGAAGTGAGGAATAAGCCATTAAGGAAAAGAGCATCCCAGCCAAAGGAAACAGGAACTCAAGGCCCCGAGAAACATCAAGGCATCACGTAACTGGAATACAGAAAGAGAGGAGCCCGGGTGATGTGTTCAGATGCACCACTGGGTATCGGAGGTGCATATCAACCTTGTGAGCCACTGGGGCAACCACAGATTTTACTGGGAGCGAGGTGAGAAGCTACAGGAGGATTTGGAATAAGGAGTGAAATAATCTAAAGTACAGTTGCAAAATACTACCCAGGGTGTAGGCCACAAAGGACACAAAGGAAAACATAGAATGAAGTTGAGAGGCCAGGAAACAGATGAAGTGAGAAACAAGGGTATCTGAGAAAAGGGTGGTAGTAAGGAGGTGGTGAGAAGTATCAGAATCTTGATGTATTTTTAAGGTAAATCTGTCAGAATTTGCTAGTAGACAGGGTGACTGTAGACATCCAGACTGCTCACGTGGAAGGAATAATTATTTACTAGCAAAGAAAAGTTGGGGAAGGATTATTGGAAATAACCAGGAGTTCAGTTTAACATTAAGATTGAGATGCCTACCAGCAAGTAGTTGGATATAAGAGTAGGAGTCCAAAGGAGAAATTTGTATTTGAGATAATAATGTGGAAGTTGCAGCCAACCAAGCCAGAGACTAGCTGCTGGGGTGGAGGGAGACCGAGGTTCTTGCCACCATGTGAATGAGTGATTCCATATGGAGAGGGTGATCATCTGGGCCAGACAATACTCACATGGCTTAGTAAGAGCACTTATGGAAGTAAGATGGAAGCTGAGGCTTAATGTATTGGATCTATGATTGATTTAACAACATGGAGGCTGCTGGGGAACTTTACCACGCTGGGTCAATCCCTGCTTAAATGAAGTGGGAAGGGGTAGGACAAAAGGAAATCATGATGGAAAATCTATATGATATTTAAGATTTTTTCTGTAAATGTTTGTACAGAAATAAGATTTGTGGGGGCACCTCAAGTCAAGGAGAAACTTCAGTATTCCATTTTTCAAAGACAATAGTTGAGAAGAAGAAGGATTAATCTTTGAGGGCTAGAAATGACCCATTGACTGATCCATGCTGACTATTTAATTATCTAAGGGTCTACACTAATAAGACACTTCCTCAGATAAGACACTCAACTGCCCACGAGTACAGAGACCAAAGAGACCATGTTAAAGATGCTCCATGCTGAGGTGGGCACAACACCAATTAGCTACAACATTATAAAAAAGAAAAGAGCCTTTCAAGATATTATATGGAAGAAATATATAAAGTGAGGAAACTATGAAGCTTCAAATTGAGAAATCTTATTAAATCATTATTCAAAAAGAATAAGTTTCTGAGCCAGCTCCATTCTTCATATGGACAAATGTTAGAGTCGTTGAATTTAAAAACTTTATTCAAATTTTAAACCATGAATTCATGTTAGCCACACAACTGCCCAGGGATGGAGTTAACTATTGGCCCTCGGCTATTGCTATGTAACAACTCCACAGGTAAAGACAAACAACTATATAATTGGACCCACAGAGTCTCTGGGTCCAGACTCATGAACACAGGTTAGATGGTTCTTTTCTGAAACATCCAGGTCACCATTGGAAAGACTTCATTGGCTAAGCCAACATGAAGAGGTAAAGGCTGGAATCCCAGGTAGTTCATTATCCCTGTCTTGGCTCTGGGCTGGGATGATTTGAAGGCCATTGGCCAGAGGCCACTCCAGGAATGTGTTCTCAGGGTAGTTGGCCTTCTTACATGCATCTAAGAACCACATGGCTTTTGAGGATCCACCTTCAGCAACCCAGCCTCTTCTGTCTTAATATGTTGACCAAAGCAGTCACATTTCCACTTGAATTAAAGAAGGGACACAGACACCACCTATCAAAGGAAGCAATGTCAAAGGTCTTGCAGCCATGTTTTAAAACTGCTGTATAACATTTTTCAGGGGGAGGAGTTTCAAGAACGTCTCCAGGGACATGGGGCAGATGGCAAAGAATAGGTCTGGCTGCTTCAACACTGCACACTACTTTCTGATTACCCTATGTAAAGCAGTAATTTCCCTCCTCTCCCATCAACATTCATCCTACCACTTGTTTCATTTCCTCTAGAGCAATGACTACCAACTGATCACTTCTTGACAGTCAACCTCCCCTTTAGTGTAGGATCTCTATGAAGACAGAAACTTGGTCTCATACACTCTGATGATATCCCTATATTAGGTGTTTCAAGAAAAACATCAGATTTTTTAAAAAAAACAACTATTTTACCAATACCAAGTTCTTAAAGAAACCCTAAAATTCACCAAGAGGTCAATCTTTCAAAATTAAGTTTTGCTCAACTACAATCTTCATGATGAAAAGGATAAGCCTTTTAGACACTTTCAACTCTATCTCTACGGATTCTTGGATCAATCTACAAGAGTCACTATGTGATTTTCTTTCTCAAAACACTTTTCAAGAGGCTTCATATTTCAGGATGTATGGTTCACTGGTGATATAGAAAAATTAAAGTCATCAAAAGTAGTAAATACTTGTCTAAACCCACTTTAGCTATTTTCTATGACCTTCTCAGGTCATTCATTTGCTGAGACTCCAACCTTCTGCATCCAGCCACCTCAAACCTTCCTCTCCTACTCCAACCCTGGGTTCCAGGCATCTCAGTTCCTTGCGGCTCCCCCAGTTATACTATGTTTCTCTGTACTTCTCTCACCCTTACCAAAGTGTCTTTCTTTCCATTCCTTGTTTTCTTGGTTCAGAGTAAGCCCACCCTTCTATAGTAGGTTGAATGTTAACCCCCCAATGACCTGAACTCCTAATCCATGGAGTCTTAAATGGTAAAGTTTTTTGCAAATATGATTAAAGATGTTGAAATGAACTAATTCTCCTGAATTATCTAGGTGGGTCCTGAATTATCTCATAAATATCCTTATAAGATAGGGCTAGAGGAAGAATAGCTGCACAGAGAAAAGAAGGCAGCGTGACAAAGAGACAGAGATGGGAGGGATGTAGCCAAGAGACAAAGACTGTTGCCACTAGAGGCTGGAAGAGGCCAAGAAGATTTGTCCCCAGTTGTAGCATGGTCCTCCTTATTGATTTTAGCACAGTGAAACTGGTTTTAAACATGAAACTGGTTTTAAACTATGAAAGCATGAATTCTGATGTAAGCCACGCTCATTGGGCTAATTTGTTAAAGCCACCACAGGAAGCCAGCACATCTTCTCTATAAATCCTGCCCTAACTACCCTGCCCTCCATGCTTTAGTGCAGTCTCAGCTACAGCCTGGGCTTCCTTCCAGCAGAACTCTTCTGCCAGGGGATGCAAACTCACCTGTTCCCAAGGGGCCAGCAAACAATGTCACCTTATGAAGTGGGCAGAGCTTGGTGCCAACCAAACGGCACATGCTCCCGAAAAACACCAAGAAAAACACTAAAAACTACAACAGAATGATAGGCAGTGTGGTAATGGCAACTTACTAAAGAAGGTACCAGAAGGAACAATAGGCGTATAAAGAGTGCTCAAACTAATCAGTCATCAAAATATACAATAAAAATAGACAACAATAAAGCTGGGGAACACCAAGATTTGGTGGGACTGGGGATTTGGGAACAGCCACATGCTGCTGATGGGTTGGAAATGCTGCAGCAGTGCAGAGAACAAAACACAGATCTACATGCACTATATGATTCAGCCCTTAAACTTGTAGAGGTGTCCCCAAAGAAACCCTCCCACGGGGACCTCAGGGGAATAAGGGTGGCTTTGTCTCTCACCGTGAGTGTCAGAGAATGAAAACATTTACCTGTGTGACCATCCTTGGAGGAGGAAAGACTATAGAATAGACACACCCCAGAGTAGTCAGCACCAGCTCAGAGCTAAAGTTCATGTATATACATGAGAACATGATAGATATTAAAACCCCAGGCTGAATCCAAAAAGTAAGAAACACAATGAAATCTCTGAAATAGTATTATTTATGTAAATTAAACTCTGCCCATACAAAGCACTATATATATATATCTTACCAGAACACCCACAAGGAGAAAGATAAATATCAATGCATGAGGATATTGTCTGTGTAGAGAGAAGGGTGGGCATTAAAAGGAGAAATAAATAGATAGATGCAAAGATAAATGAGAGAAGCTTTACAATGGTGTTAGAATGACAGTGTGCAATGAACTGAAGAGTGTTTATTAATGCAGTCATCTGCATCTGAGGATCAGGCTTTTAAAAACACATTCACACACTCTCTTTGGAGATTATGAGGGAAACAGGGCCTCAAATACTTAGACCTTCCATCTGCACAGCAGAAGTGATACCACGTGACTTTAGAAGCTGGGTTGTGAAGGGAATTTTTTCTCCCAGGACACTCCCTCTCATAATCAGCTGCCTTACCCCATGGAGAGACAGCATGGAGGTACTTGGGTTCCCCACCCTAATTGAGCCCATCTTGGAGCCATTTAACCTAGACACATAAGGGAAGAAGTCATGTTAAAAGTGGATCTCTCTGCCATTGCTCCACCAGGCTCCAGTTGTTATGGTCACCTTCTGAAGGTCTTCCCAGCTTTGGCCCCAGATATCACAGAGCAGACATGCCATATCCTCTGTGTCCCCTTCAAATTCCTGACCCACAAAATCTGTAAACAAAATGAAAGTTCCTTTATTCCACTAAGTTTTGGGGCAGTTTCTATCAAGCTCCAGGCAATGGAAACATGCTTCAACTAAAGGAACAACTGCTACTCCACCCCTACTACATTCCCATTGAGATAGGTGCCTAGAAAAGTTAAGTATTCTGTTGTTGTTGTTGTTGTTGTTGCTGTTGCTGCTGCTGCTATTGTTGTTGTTGTTGTTTTCAAAAGAAACAAAAAAACATAGAGTTTGTCTTTTAATTTTTTATTTATTGGTGCATTTTAGTCATACATCCCAATGGGGTACAAGATGGTAGGGGCATACATGCACACATCACTAATTTAACTCTTCCCCACTTTCCACCCCATTCCTCCCTTCTTCCTTCTTTTCATGTTTGTCTTCTGATTTTTAAATATTAACTATTTAATTTTTTTCTAAAATATTATAAGGGAAAATCATTCTCATTTGTGTTTCTCAGTTGACCCATGAGCCACTGATCACAAATCTTTAAAGTGTAGTTGAATATTATTTGTTTTTTCCCAGAGGTCTGCAAGCATCCACCTGTTTACATCTGTGTCCTTCACACTTTTATGGCCCCAAACCAAAAAAATCCATCTCCCAACCTTGTATTGTGTCAGAAGAGATACCTAGCACCTGACTTTGAACTTCACCTCACTTCCCAGAACTGCCAATTGTGGGTGCCCTATCAAACAGGACTACTTCAGGAGCTGCTGGTAGGCTCCTTTCAACCAAGCATGTATCTCAAGAAGCAATTTGTAAAGGCTGAATGGTACAATAGTGTCATGGGCAACAAGGTGGCTCCAAGAAGATGTGTTCATATCTAAATATCTAGAAGAAGGTGAACTAATTTGGGAAAGGGGCTTTGCAAAGCCATCAGGCCAGCCTCAAATCCAAAGGTACATGTCTCTATAAGAGACACACAGATGGAGAAACACACAAGATGAACGGGGAGGTCGAGATGGAAGTGATGTAGCTATAAGCCAAGAAACAGCAAGAACCACAGGAAGCTACAAGAGTGGAAGAACAGAACTTTCTCCTAGAGCCTCTGCAGGGTCCCACAGCCCAACTGACACCTTGACTTTAGACTTCCAGACTTGAAATCTGTGAAATAATCAGTTTTCATCATTTTAAACTCCTTGGTTTGTGATCAGTTGTTACAGGCCTATAGGAACTCAATGCACTGCCTAGGGTGAATTACCATGGCCTCGCCATTGACTATTTTTTTTTTTTTTTGGAGCCTTGGAACACCTGGGATAAGGGGCTGGCTGGCCTCCTTAGCTCAGAGAGGACCTCTTCCCCCACATAATACATTTGACCATTAGTGAATAATGCCTGTAAAATCACCACCAGCCTGGGGCCTGGGAGAGCTACTTGAACCTTGTGTTGTTGGTTCATAGTCTCATCTCCCTGTTGGTGATACGGTCCTGAAAGTGGTGAGCCATTTAACACAGCAGTGGTCCTGGAAAGGTCATCCCTCAAACAACTCCATCAGAACTGCTTGGAGCACACCATAAAACTTGTGAATCTCAGGCCTTTTCCTAGCCTTAGTGAGGTCAAAAGTCAGGGTTGGGAAGGGTAGGCAGACTTGAGAAACAGTGCATTGAGCAGGCTCGAAGCTGTGTGCTATGCAAACCAAAACTTAAAAGCCATCAACATGGGAAGGAGCTACATGGGCCTTGAGTCACACTGCCTGGGGCTGATCTCTGACTGTGCTCACTATCACTTACACCTTGAGCAAGTTCAAGCTCTGTTTCAGTTTTTTCTTCTGTACATGGAAATAATACAAATGGCCCATTATAAACATGTGGTGAGCCAGGAATGGTGGCATGGCTGTAAGTCCTAGCACATGAGAGGCTGAGAATTTCTTGAGAAGGGTTGAAGGTCCAAGGCCAGACTCAGCAACTTAGCAAGGCCCTCAGTAATTTAGTGAGACCTTGTTTCAAAATTAAAAAAAAAAAAACTACAATAAGGTTGTTGGCATAGCACAGATGTAGAACATCCCCAGGTTCAGTTTCTAGTATCACCAAAAAAAAAAAGTATGATAAAAGAGAGCTTATATAAGAGATCCTCTATGTAAGTCACCTAGCCCAGCTGGATAATAAACTGCATATTGATAATACTTAGGCTGGTGATGAATGGTGGGGTCTTACGCTCGTCAGTTCACAGTTCCAGGCTCCGTTTTCAGTGGACATGAACTTCCTGAGTGTGCTCCTCATCTCTGATCCAGCATTCTGCACGGTGAGGCGCTCCCTGAAACTTTCAGATCTTGTCATGCTTCACAATGACCAGAACTTAACAGAATCTACATGACTGTTTTTCTTCTCTTTTCTTTCTTTTTTGATCTTTTTATTTCGTGTGTGTGTGTGTATGTGTAATACCAGGAATTAAATTCAAGGGTATTCTGCCACCAAGTTGCACTCCTAGCTTTAATTTTTACTTTATTTTTTTATTGGTGCATTGTAGTTGTACATCTTAATGGAGTACACGATGATAGAGGCATACATGCACACATCATTCGATTAGCCCTTACCAAATTTCCACTCCATTCCCTCCCCCAGCCTTTCTACTCATGCTTGGCTTAGTGACTGATTTTGATATGTTTGTCAATGTATGTCATGTACATTATGGAATTTCCTTCTTCCCCCCTCCCATTCTCTCAGATAGCTCACCTTATTTGCTCATGTATAGTTTCTCCTTCTTCATCTAGATTTCCCTATGACCCATTTTTCCCCTAGCTTCTGCATATTAGGGAGAGCATCTTATTTTTTTACTTTTTGTGACTGACTAATCTCACTTAGCATAATGTTCTTCTGTTCCATCCATTTCTAAGCAAATGGCATAATTTTGTTTTTCTTTTGATTTTTTTGATACTAGTCCTCTATCAGAAATCTAGGTGGCGAAAATTTTCTCTCATTCTCTCAGCTTTCTGTGGGGGTTCTTGATAGTTTGCTTTGCTTTCCAGAAGCTCTTCAGTTTAATGCAATCCCACATATTGATCCACCTTTTAGCTTCTTGTGCCTTTGGAGTCTTTTTGAGAAATGTTTTACCTGTGCCTATGTATTGCAGTGTTGAACCTATGTTCTCTTCAAAGAGCTTTAAGGTCTCTGGTATAACTTCCAAGTCTTTGATGCATCTTGAATTGAGTCTTGTGCAGGGTTAGAAAGTGGAGTTTACTTCCAGTTTTCTGCATATGATTAATCAGTTTTGCCAACACCATTTGTTGAACAAGGCTATCTCTTTTCCAGTGGGTGTTTTTGGCTCCTTTGTCAAAAATCAATTGGCTGTAAGTGAGCAGATTTGTTTCTGAATCTTCTATTCTGCTCTACTGGTCTATGTACCTGTTTTTGTGCCAATATCATGCTGTTTTTATTACTAAGACTTTGTAGATAGTTTAAAGTCAGGTATTGTGATTCCTTCTGCATGGTTTTTGTTGTTGAGAACTACTTTGGCTATTCTGAGTTATTTGTTGTTCCACATGAATTTAAGGACTGATTTTTCTATGTCTGTGAGAAATGACCTTGGTAATTTAATGGGTATTGCATTGAATCTGTAGATTATTTTTGGAAGTATGCCCATTTTGATTATATTTATTCTGCCTATCCAAGAACATGGAAGATCTTTCTATCTTCTAAGGTCTTTAATTTATTTTTTTTAATGTTTTATAATTTATTCGTGCAGGCCTTTTACCTCCTTGGTTAAGTTTACTCCTAAGTATTTTATTTTTGTGTGAGACATCCTAAGTAGAAGTGTTTTATATAATTCTTTTTCAGTGGGTTTATGATTGGTATACAGAAAATTTTATGATTTTTTAAGATTGATTTTATATTAGACTTTTTACTGAATTTGTTGATCAGTTCTATTAGCCTTTTGGTTGAGTTATTGGGTTTTCTAAGTATACTATTATGTTATCTGCAAATAGTGAAAGTTTGAGTTCCTCTTTTCTTATTTTTACTCCTTTGATTTCCTTTTCTTGCCTTTTTGCTCTGACTAGAATCTCAAGTACTAAATTGAAAAAAGTGATAATAATGAACATCTTATATTGTTCCTATTTTTAGGGGGAATTCTCGAAGTTTTTTCCCATTTAATATGATGTTGGCTGTGGGCCTATTGTAGATTACCATTATGATGTTGGGGTATGTTACTTCTATTCTGATTCTCTGCAGTGCTTTTAACATAAATGGATGTTGGATTTTGTCAAATGCTTTTTCAGCATCTATTGAAATGATCATGTGATTTTTGCCTTTGGCTCTGTTTATGTGTGATGAATTACATGGATTGATTTTTTGTATGTTGAACCAGCCTTGCATCCCTGGGATGAACCCTACTTAGTTGTGGTATATTATTTTCTTAATGTGGTTTTGAATGCATGTTGCTAGTATTTTGTTTAGCAGTTTTGCATCCAAGTGCATCAATGATATTGACCTGGAGGTTTCTTTCCTTGAGCTATCTTTATTTGGTTTGGGTATTAATGTAATGTTGGCTTCATAGACTGTATTTAGGAGAGTCCTGTTTCTTTCTATTTCACAAAATAGATTGAGTAGTATAGAAATTAGCTCTTCTATAAAGGTTTTATAAAATTCACTTGGTAAACCATTTTGTCCTGGGCTTTTCTTTGATGGTAGCCTCTTTATTGGTGCTTCAATCTCTTTGATTGCTATTAGTTGGTTGAAATTTTCTATATCGTCTTGACTCAGTTTAGTAGGTTGATTTACCTAGAAAGTTGTCCATTTCTTTCAGATTATTTGTTTTTTTGGAGTATAATTTTTCAAAGTAATTTCTGATATACTCTGGATTTCTGTACTGTTGGTGCTAATATCTCCTTTTTCATCTCTTGTCTCCATAATTTGGGTTGATTCTCTTTTTTTAAGTTGTCTAGTAGTTTATTTATCTTGTTAATTATTTCAAGAAACCAGCTTTTGGTTTTGTTGACTTTCTGTGTTGTTTTTTTTATATTATACTTCATTGATTTCTGCTCTGATTTTAATAATTTTCTGTCTTCTACTGGCTTTAGGGTTAGACTATTCCTGTTTTTCAAAAGTTTTGAAGTGTGTCATTAGGTTATTTATTTGGCGATATTCTGTTTTTCCTATGTGGGCACTCAGTGGTATAAATTTTCCTCTTAATACTACCTTCAAGATGTTTCAGAAGTTCTAATGTTTTATCTCTATTTTTATTTGTTTATAGGAATGTCTTGATTTTAACCCTTACTTTTTTATGACCCATTCTTTATTCAGCAGTGTGCTGTTCAGTCTCCACATTTTTATGTAGTTTCTCTGGATCTTCTTATAGTTGATTTTTAGTTTCATTCCATTATGGTCTGAAAAGACACACAGAAGTATGTCACTTTTTTTTGCATTTGCTACTATTCACTTTGTGGCCCAGGATGTGATCTATTTTGAAGGTTTCATGAGAAGCTGAGAAAAAAGTGAACTGTGCTGTAGTTGGGTAAAATATTTTATATGTGTCTAATAGGTCCATTCGGTTTATGGTGTTCTTTAGGTCTGAGGCATCTTTACTGACCTTTTGTCTAGAATATTAGTCTAACAGTGTGAGAGGGATGTTGAAGTCTCCCAGCAATATTGTATTGGGACATGTGTGAATTAATTTTATGAAAGTAGCTACAACTATGTTTGGTTCATAAATGTTGACTATCATTATTTCTTCTTACTGGATTGTTCCTCTTACCAGTAAAAAAAAAAAAAAAAAAAAAAAAAAAAAAGACCTGCTTTTTCTCTTCTGATAAGCTTGGGGTTGAAGTCTAACTTGTCTGATAATCATAGTTGCTACTCCTGCTTGTCTTTGAGTTCCATTGGCATGGATTGCCTTGCTCCGGCCCTTTACCTTAAGTTTGTTACTATCTTTACTTGTAAGGTGTGTTTCTTGCAAGCAGCAGATACATGGATTCTGGTTTTTAATCCATTTTGCCACTTTATGTGTTTTTATCAGGAAGTTTAGGCCATTTATTTTCAGTGTGATTATTGAGAGATGATTTTTAATTCCTAACACTTTGAGTTTTAACTTCTATTTGTGGTAGTGTGTATTACTTATTTCTTCTCTGTAGTTAATCTCTTTGAGTATTTTCTCTAGTGCTAGTTTAGAAGACATAAATTCTTTCAGCTCCTGTTTGTGGTGGAAGATTTTTATTTCCCCATCTAATTTGAGAGATAATTTTTCTGGGTAGGAAATTTTCGGCTGCAGGTTGTTTTCTTTCAGAGTTTGGAATATGTTACTCCACCCCCTTTTGGCTTTTATGACTTGGTTTTTGAAGTCTTCAGTGATTATAATTGATTTGCCTCTGAATGTCACCTGGTCTTTTGTTTCTGTTGTCTTTAAGATTTTCTCCGTGGCTTCTACATTGGTCAGTTTTAACCTTTTCTCTAATATTGTCTAAAAGAGGTTTTTTAACTTTTATATAAAGCTGGGAGTGATGGCGCACACTTGTAATCCCCGTGCTTGGGAGGCTGAGACAGGAGGATCACGCAGGTTCAAAGCCAGCCTCAGCTGGCTTTAAGAGACCCTGTTTCTACATAAAATATAAAATAGGCCTGGGAGTGTAGCCTAGAAGTAGAAGGCCCCTGGGTTCCATCCCCAGTACCACCAAAAATAATAATAATAATAAAAAATAAAATAAAAACCACCAGTTTTTAAAAAGAATTATATACCTGTGTATTGACCTCTTGTTCTATGTCTAAATTTTTTTTCTGGTGGGTCATGGTGGCACACGCTTGTAATTCACACACTTGGGAGGCAGAGACAGGAGGATCATGCAAGTTTGAAGCCAGCCTTTTTGGCTTAAGAGACTCTGTTTCCAAATAAAAATATAAAATAGGTATGGGAGTGTAGCCCAGAGGGAGAAGGGTTTTCAGGAACCCCAGTACCACCAAAAAAATTTTTTTTCTGATATTACTTCTTTGAAAAGATTGTTGATCCTTTGATTTCACCTTCTAGTTCCTCTTCTATGTCTATTATTCTTAGGTTACCTCTTTTAGTATAGGCCTATATCTCTTCAATGTTCAATTCATGCTGTCAAATTTTTTTTTATAAATTATCTACTATGTGTTCATTTTTGGATTGGTCATCTTCTAAGAGTCAGATTTTATTCTCCATGTGGTCTAATCTATTTATTGTTTGTATTGATGCCTTCACTTCAATGATTGCATCCTTTATTTCTTTTAGACTCTCTCTAAATTCTTTTTTGGAAATCCTATTTTATTTTTACTCTTAAATTTCTGATTTATCCTTCTGTCAATCTCTGCAATTCGGTGTTGTCAGGTTCTATTATTGTGGGGTTGTGGGAGCTCATTGCTTTCTTGTTATTCCTCTATCTCATTATTTCAGAAGTTTGTATCTGTTGCTTTTGGTAGATTTCTCTCAGTCTCTAGGTATCTGTGGTATTTTCAAGAGCAAATTGTGTTGTATTCAATGGTGAAGGTGAGTGAGGAGTAAAGTGAAATTGCAAATGCAAGAATAGGGTAAAAACACAGATAGGGTCAAATAGAATGAGAGTATGAGTTTGGTAACATAGTATACAGTAGAAATTAGAGATAGCGAATATGTAGTAGGATTCTAGTAACCAATGTAGAGTATTTAGTAGAGTGATATGAAGTAAATTTAATACAAGACAAAGAAGAGAGAAAAATTTAAAAATGGAGAGAAGAAAGTAGGTATGTACAAGGGAAGAAGTTTGTGAAAGGGATTGGAAAGAGAGCAAACAAACATACAAACAAAATAAAAAAACAAAAAAAAATGAAACAAAGCAACAACGAAATAATGCAACCCTACAAATAATATGAATACTCAGCAGGCTTGGCCTCTGCAGTATCTCTCTGTGCAGATGCCAAGTGCAACTGGCACCTTTCCTGTTGCAAATCTGGTTTTCTAAGTCTCCCTCAGTCTATGCAGATGCCTGGTATAAAGGAAGCTGGATCTAGTGTTAAGCATAGGTCTCCCTCCGTGTTTTACACCAATGCAGAGCCTGATTCTCTCACTGCCTGCATAGGCAACATGCATCTCAGAGACCAAACCCAGTGTATATGTAAGAGTCTCCACAGCTAGGGCTGGGTTGGTTTGACTTCTCCCTGTTCACCACAATTGGGTGGTCTGTGGTGATTTCAGAGATCCTACTAGTCATATCTAGTTTTAAATGTATGTCTTGTTCCATGCTTTCCACTGATATAAATCCTGAGTCTCTCTGAGTTTCTACTATGTCCAACAGCAGACTCCACCCACACCTTCACCAGATTGAACCTCAGAGTTTCAAACCCAGCACGTTTATCATGGCTGCATGAGTCCCTGCAGATACAGCACTGTATGCTCTTCTGCAGAAATGGTGGGTTTACTTTCAGCATTGTTGAGAGATTCTCTGGATCTCTGGAGAGAGTGGTGAGCTCAGACACTACTGCTGCATCTTGTAGCCAGTGTTTGTGCAGGAAGAACTGCAGGCTTACAATTACAATAAGCTGCAGCCTCTTACTTTGTTTCAAGTTGTTGGGTTTTTTCTGTGAGTCTAGCAGTTGGGTGGGGTGATACAAGATGGTGCTGCCACAGCACCTGTGGCCTCAGCCATTGGAAGTGGGCAGTGTCTTTTTCTGCTCTCTGATTGGCCTTTTAGCTTGATTTCCTGCTCCCTTTCACTTATCATGCTCTTTTTAAAGTTGTGACGCTTTCTTTCTTTTGTCAGAAGGCTGTTTTTAAGGCAATGGAGAGTGAGTGTCAGCAGAACTGATATGTGCTGCTTCCCTCGGTCACCATCTTCCTGAAAGTTCTTATTTTTTATTTTTTAAACATGGCCTTGCTAGATTGATGAGAGTCTTACTATTTGCTGAGGCTGTCCTCTAATCTGTAATCTTTCTGTCTCAGCCTCCCAAGTACTGGGATTACACATATGGACCACCACACCTGGCTTTCATGACTTTTTTTTAAAAAGAGGAACATCAATATAATGAGAAATTAAATTCAAGTTTTATTATTTTATTTGTGCCTTCCAAGACTATTAAAAGACTTTGGTATATGTTTTTATTGTTGTTTTGTTTTGTGTGCATGTGTGTGTGTGTATGTGTTTTAGTTACTGGAGATGGAACCTAGGGGATTCTACCTCCAAACTACACCCCCCCCAGCCCTATTTTTTATTCTCTGTTTTGAAACAGGGTCTCATTGAGTTGCAGAGGGCCTCACTAAGTAGCTGAAGCTGTCCAGGAACCATGACCCTCCTGTCTCGGCCTCACAAATGCTGGGACTACAAGCGTGCGCCACCATGCCTGGCTTATGTTCTTCTTAAGGAAGAGGGGAAATAGTGACTTTGTCCATCCTCTGCTTAAGGTCACTGGTCTTAGCATGACACACAGTGGCCTTTATAACAAACCTCTACCTCCGCCTTGTCTCTTATCTTACCTTTACCTTCTTCCCTTAAACAGTTTCAGTTTTGCAAGCATGATGTAATTTCAATCTTCTATGCCTTTCTTTAGGCTGTTTCCTTTACTCCCAAGACCAGTCTCCCTCCATATCTCCTCTCAGAAACCTCTGTGGCACTCCTGTTCTTACCAACTTAACCATCATCTCCTCTGTGAAGCCTCCCCGGACTCCCTCAATGAAGAGAGCCATGCATTACCTTCTCTGGACCACCCCTCCCAATAATATCCTGCATAACATAGATGTTAGGATCCAACTGGGACATCAGACTGTGTTTAAATCCCAGGACCATGACATCCTAGCCCTGTGATGTAATCTCTCTGGACCTCGGTTCTCACAAATCAATATGAATTGTTATAACCTTAAGTAAGGAGATTCTTGGATTAAACATGGTTTCTGGCATGTAGTAAGCAACTAAAAATATTCTCCACTGCTATCATTATTCTTCAGGAGGATCTAAAAATACAAGTAAAGCAACTTTTACCTTTTTATCTCCAGGCATAGAAAATATACTGAGACGCTGGACGTGGTGGCACACACTTACTTATAATCCCTGCACTTGGGAGGTGAAGACAGGAGGATTGTGCAGGTTTGAAGTTAGTCTCGCTGGCTTAAGAGATCCTGTTTCCAAATAAAAATATAAAATAGGTCTGGGAGTGTGGCCCAGAGGTAGAAGGATTTCCAGGAACCCCAGTACCACCAAAAACAATACAACAATATAACGAGAGAGAGAGAGAGAGAGAGAGAGAGAGAGAGAGAGAGAGAGAGAGAGAGAGAATGAAGAGATGTATGAATCACAGAAACCCAGGCTCAGAAGGAACCTCAGATAATTTGGTCTAACTCACTTTTTACCACAGTAATACAATATCTTTGTCACTTGGGGTGGAAGCCAGTAGGCTTTGTCTATGTGACTAAGGAGCCCAGAACAACACAAACAACACACTTCACAAGCACCATCCTCACAACTTCCTTGAGAAAGAGACTAAAGCAAGAACTCAGAGTCTTGATTTCCACATGAAGAAACCAGGTCTCAAGGGTGGTGTGACTGGATCAAGGTCACACGACCAGCAGGGAAAATCAGCCTTTGCTGGTTCCCCAGGCTCCCCGTTCATGTTATCAGTTGAAAATCTCAAGATCAGGAAGTCCTTCAGGTCACAAAAAGTGTTCTTGTGGGAAACAAACGTGAGGTGATAAACACACACAGGTCAGGGGAAGTAGAGGAGTGGGGTAACCTCAGGCCTTTGCTGTTGTTCTCGTTGAACACTGTCATGGGCAAACGTTTGTTTGCTTTAATTGCAAAAGAGCTTCTTGATAAGAATAAGCAATTATGTATCTGGGGAGCAACATGCCTTCCTAGAAAGTAGGGAGGCTTTGCAATTAGATGGACCTGGATTCAGATACCCCACTGTCTGTCACTGGTTAGAAGGACTTGGACAGACCTTGTGAGCACCACAAGCTTTATCCTCTTCTATAAGTTGTGGCTAATGGTAATATCTCCTGTGTTGGTTTCCATCAGGTGTATGTCTATAAAACCTTCAACATATAATAGACACGCTGAAAGTAGCTATTCTGCTATGTTTTGAGCTATCTGGAAAACACTAAATGCAAATTCTCCAGAAGCAAGTGCCAAGTTTCTTCAGAGTCTAACTTGAGTGTCAAAAAGATAGTGTCTAAAGGAAACAAAGGTCTGTTAAGTACTTGCCTCACCACAGCACTGTGCCCACACTCTAGACATGGCTCTCATCTCTGTAACCTTCACCCCAGGCACAGCCTTCAGGAGGCATTCGGTAAGTAGTTGTTGAATGAGTAAATTCACCTAATCCTCACAACATTGCCAAATAAATACTATAATTTTCACCTGATAGATTAAAATGACAATGTTTGAATAGGGAAACCATATGGCTAGTAAGGAGGAGAAGCAGAGGCATCTTTTAATATGTTTTTTAGGACCTCAGTGGCTAACTTGTGTAAGGCCCTAAATTCAATCTCCAGAACCGTAAAGGGAAAGTTGGAGAAGTGGTTTAGATGAAATTCAAAAGAGATTGACGCAGCAAAGGCAAGAGCACGGGGAAGAGAATTCCAGAGAGAAGAAACAGCCGGTGCGAAGGGCAGGTAGTGGCTACAGACTGTTGTGAGGGAGGAGCAGAGAGAAGGCTAGAGTGACCCGACCCGGATGTAAAAGCACAGTGGAAGATGAGCTCAAGGACCAAGCTGGAACGGGAGCAAGTGAGAAAATGCAGGATGCACTGAGGACTCTGGGGTTTATTTTAAGCGCAATGAGAAGTCTTTCAGGCACTTTAAGCAGAACAGGGAGATGACTCAAATTTCACCATGGTGCTGCTGCAGAGAATGGCCTAGAGGAGGGGAACAAAAGACCATCATTATCATCATCATAGCAGAAACCCAGGCAAGAGCTGGTGTCTCTGGTCCCGGGCTGAGGGAGGGGACTGAGATGCAGCAGTGTGGTCCATGGAGCCAGAGGGCTACACCGGTGGACTGGTATGGAAGGTTAAGGAAAAGTCCGAGCTGAAACTTCAGCTTCTGGTTTGAGCCATTTCCCAAGACTTTAAAGGCTGACCCAAAAACAAGTGGAGAGAAGAGTCAGACTGAGGCCTTTGCAGGTTGACATGCTTGTCAGATACCCAAGTGAAAGTGTCCAGATGAGACATAAAGGCTGGCGAGAGACCTATCTTGGAATGCTCTTCACACGGGGTAGGATTTAAAGCTGTGGGAATATACAAAATTGCCATGTCTTTAAGTGCAGGAAAAAAGAGAAGATAGGTTTAACATGAGGAATGAACTAAACCCTGAGAAATGTAACATTCATAGGCAGGGTAAAGAAAAAGGAGGAGAAAAAGAAGGAAAAATTAATAACCAAGGAGGAAAACCAAATGAGCTGTGTATATTTAAGGAACCAGGAGAATGAATTGGTCTTGACTTAAAGACCATAGACATCTAGAATGAGCAGGTCAGGCCAACTGGCTTAACTGCCTCATTTTCATATGGAATCTGTGGCCCACACAGAGGAAGTGGCTTGCCCAAGACCACAGTCGATAACCTCAGAAGAACTTTCTAACAATGAGAACCACTGCCGCCCATCAGTGAAACAGACTCTCTCCAGGTGATAGACTCCCTGCCATGGGAAGACACAAACAGAAACTAGATGGAAAAACCGGATGTTAGAGGATAGCTCCATGGATGGGGTGGTAGCAGTGAAGAAGAAGACCCCACACACTGTAAGACTGTAGGATAAGCGGCTTGGGATCCTTGAGGCCTCTGTCAATGGCAAATGACTGAAAAAATAAAGTGCTATAAGTTCAAATGATGATATTGATGCAAAATAGTATGTTCCCACAAATCCATTTACAAAAAGTATAGACTGCTGGGGAATGCTTTTACTAACACTCTTTAACTATGCTAAGGGTAAGAAAATGGATTAGCAGGCTTTCATCAGATTTCCTCTCTCTATGGATCTTCTCTGACTCAAAAAGTATCAACAAGCCAGGTGTGGTGGCGCATGACTGTAATCCAGTACTTGGGTGGCTGAGAAAGGAGGATTTTCAGGTTTGCATCCAGCTTCAGCTACTTTGTGATGCTCTCCTCAGCTTAGTGATACCCTGTTTTAAAACCAAAAAAAAAAAAAAATCAAAATAGGGCTGATGTAAAGCTTGGAGTAGGATTGTCCTGGTACAATTGAGAGGGAGAGGGAAAGGGCCAGGGCAAGGGCGAGGGCCAGGGTGAGGGCAAGGGCGAGGGAGAGAGGGAGGGAGGGAGAGAGAGAAGAAGAAAAAGAAGGAGGAGGAGGAGGAGGAGGAGGAGGAGGAGGAGGAGGAGGAGGAGAAGGAGAAGAAGAAGAAGAAGAAGAAGAAGAAGAAGAAGAAGAAGAAGAAGAAGAAGAAGAAGAAGAAGAGGAGGAGGAGGAGGAGAAAAGAGAAGAGGTGAAGGAGGAGGAGAAGGAGTGGAGGAAGAAGAAGAGAGGAAGGAAGGAAAGAAGGAAGAAGAAAGATATGTCAATAGCTTTGAGATGAAAGATTCTACATCTCCACAAACCCATAGATCCAGGATTGCAATCCCAGGTCCCTTCACTCCTGGGAACCATGTTTATCATCCTCAGGATCTGTGGGCCAGGGCCTCTGTGCAAGCATTTGCAAACACTACCTTCCGTAGGAGGCAAGGGGTGAGGCTCTGACCCTGATGCTTGGAAGGAAGCGGGCAGAGAGAAGGCACTGAGAGAACACTGAGACCCACACCACGGAGGAGCAGCCACGTGCCTCCTCCACTTCTCTTCTCTGGGCCACCATGTCCCCACACTTGGGTTGGCCTTTTCTTTTTCCCTGACCTCTCCTTCCTTCCTTCCCTTCCGTCAGGTCCACCCAGGCTTTTAGGTCATCCCATTTAGTCCGGGATACCAGGAGCACTATGGCCTCTGACATGATGTGAGTTAGATGGCCCCTTAACCGTGAAGGAAGGAGGTATTGGTGGGTAATGATGAAGATAAATTATAGCAGACTCTGAGAACCAGAAAGAAGCACTCTGTCTCCCCAGTGTAAAAGCAAGGGATGTGTATGAGAAACCTGAGGAAGAGGGAAGGGGGCGGGGGATAAGGGGAAGAACTGGTCAAGGGTGAAGAATAGCAGGTGGCCCAGGGCTGGTGAGGAGAGATGCTGAGGCTGTGTGGTGGCGCTGACCACACAGCAGCGTGACTCCCCACTAGTGTTCCGAAGCCCTGGAGGAACGGGCTGCAGGGCTGGCCAGATTTCAGCTTCAGCTGAAGGGTAGGAGCTCACCAGGGAGGGGGTGAGAGAATCATGCCAATGATCAATCAAGTGACCTCAGTTAACAGGGAAACAGTGAGGCAGGCGTGGTGGCACACACCTGTAATCCCAGAGTTTGGGAGGCTGAGAGAGGAGGATCCAGATTCGTGACCAGCCTCAGCTGCTTAGCGAGGCCCTTCGCAACTTAGTGAGACCCTGTTTCAAAATAAAGAATAAAAAATAGGGCTGGGGGTATAGCTTAGAGGTAGAATGACCCTGGGTTCAATCTCCAGTATCACCAAAAAAATAAATAAATAAAAATAGCAAGAGATGTACAGACATGATTTGTTTCTTTGGCAAAGGTAAAGACACCATTGGTAAAGCTCTGTGTTATTCAGAGGTGCGTTGCAATGATACATCACAATGCATTTCAGAGTGACAGAAACACACGCACTCAGCCCTTGGTGGGTCTCCCACATCTCACCCTGCTCCCTCCGCTCTCCATACCTAACAGTGAAGTTGGCATTAATAACTTCATATGTGAACATAGCCCTATTTGTGTTGTTTCCTTCACGAATACTCCTCTTCACCTTCCTACTTCTCTCCCTAAATCACCTTCCTCTATTCTACAAGTATCACCCCTCATTTATCTGAGGTCTCTTTTGTTTCACAATTTCTCTCTAGCTTCCACATATGAGTAAAAAATAACATGTGAACCTTCACTTTCTGAGGCTGGCTAATCTCCCTTAGCAGTATTCTTGTCAAAAACAGTGGAAATCCTCCCGAAATGTCCATCAGCAAATGACTAGATAAACAAAACACAGCGTATCCACACAGCCAAATTCTGATGCCTGCTACAACATGGATGGACTTTTGAAGGTTTTAGGTTAGTGAAATAAGCTAGATACAAAAGAACCAATACTGTTTGATTCCACAAAGGTACATATAACAGGCCAGTTCATAAACAGAGAGACTAGAATGCAGCAGTCCATCTCATCCAAGGATTCAATGTCTGCAATTTCGGTTACCTGTAGTCAACTGCAATCTGAAAATATTAAATGGGAAATTCCATAAATAACTAATTCATGAAGTTTAAGTATCTCTCTCTTCTCTCTTCTCTCCCTCTCTCCCTCTCTCCCTCTCTCCCTCTCCCCCCCTCCCCCTCCCCCTCCCCCTCCCCCTCCCCCTCCCCCTCCCCCCCCCCTCTCTCTCTCTCTCTCTCTCTCTCTCTCTCTCTCTCTCTGTTTTACTGGAGATTGAACCCAGGGGCATTCTACCTCCAATACACCCTCAGTCCTATTTTTTATTCTTGATTTTGAAACAGGATCTAAGTTGTGGCAGCTTCACTAGGTAGCTGAGGCTAGCGGCAACCCCGGATCCTCCTGGCTCAGCCTCCCAAGTACTGTGATTACAAGCATGTGCCAACACACCCAGCTCAGTAACTTTTATTACGGCATATTGCTATAGTTCTTCTACATTATAAGTGGTTACTTTTGCTAATCTCTTACTGTCCCTTATTTATTAAAGTTTAGCATAGCCACATATGTATAGGAAAAAGCATAGCACACCTAGGATTTTGCGTTATGTGCAGTTCCAAACATCCACTGGAAGGTTCTGGAATGTATCCTCCCAGAGATAAAAGAGAACTACTATGGTGAATACCAGGGGATAGTGAGGGGAAAAGTGGAAATCACTTACTGCATACAAATTTTTCTTGAAATAACGAGCAAGTTTTGAAAATGGAAGTAGTAATAGTTG
The DNA here is from genome assembly GCF_963383645.1 of Muscardinus avellanarius. Lineage (NCBI taxonomy): Eukaryota > Metazoa > Chordata > Mammalia > Rodentia > Gliridae > Muscardinus > Muscardinus avellanarius. The sequence continues at coordinate 14,651,415 of NC_137789.1, read as the reverse complement.
TACAACATTGCAAATGTACTTAATGCCACTGAGTTGTACTTTTAAAATTTGTTCAAATGGTAAATTCTGTGCTACATGTAGTTTACCACCAAAAAAAAAATGTTTTAAGTAAAACCAAGTCTGGACTGGAACAGCCAATTTATGAGAAAAATGAGAGACAGAGTAACGTGTTAAATGATACCACTGGGGAGGCAAACAGAAAATCTCACAATTTAAGAAACTCCACAAGCAACAAGCAACTTGGTTTTCTTGGGCAATGATAAGAATTCAAGGAGAAAAAATATATATGAAGGGGAATCCTAAAAATGAAAAGAGACGTAAAAGACACAACTATGTTGAAACCTAATTTGAACAAAAAATAATTTTAATGAATTAATTTGAACACTGGCCAGATATTTGGCTATATTACAGAAGAACAGCGTTGCTCGTTTACTGTGGTGTGATAATGCTATTATAAGTGTGTTTTTTAAGACAACTCTTTTATTTTTCTAAAGCTCCCTTTGTTTCCTATTTTCTCTTTAGCTTAAGCATCCACATACACAAGAACACATATGACTCGACTTTCTGGAAAGGGCTGAACTCACTTAGCAAAATATTCTCTAGTTCGATCCTTTCAGAGATACCCATATTAACAATGCTAGTTGATATGGTACCTAGGAGTTAAGACATTTGAGAGTGGAACGTGCAGCACTGTAAGTAGATAAGAGTCTTTGCACATCCAAGTGGCCCTTGGGCTGATCCTTGATGAAGTCCACAGAGGTGATGGGTTTGTAAAGGCCGTTTAACCATCACTGTCTTCTCCAGAATGTTAGAAGCCTTCCATCATAAAAATAAAAGTTGGCAGAAAATAGACTTTGATGGCTCAAAAAACAGAAGATGTTTTCATGGGCACAAATGTCCATCCTATCATCGAGTTCAGAATGGGGAAGGGAAATCAGCTGGCAAAATTCATAGAGAAATGGTCTGAGGATTTTCCTCGGGCCCATCATCAACCGAAGCCAATAAAATGTAGCATCTGCTGAGAAAAAAAAAAAAAAAAAAAAAAAAAAAAAAAAAAAAAAAAAAAGTTAATCCCACCTGTGATCAAGAACCTGAGGGATCCTCTGAGTGGAGTTTGGCTAAGGCATATCGGTCGGGGTGCTCAGTCCTTCACCCCGAATTCACAAGAGACATCATCAGGCTATAAGCTACTCCCTGCCAAGATCAGCCTGGAGAAGAAAAGTCTCAGTCAAGGACTCAAGGACTCGGCAGTGGACATTCCAGGGAAGCAACTTTTGGCTAAATAAGGGATTTGTTCCACATCAAAAAGTAGCCAGGGCCCTCACAGCGCTCCCAACACTTTCCACTCCGTTATCTCCTAAGCACGGAGGAGGAGAAATAATATTTCACTTGCGGGAACAGCACAGATTAGATATGTCTCATAAATCTGTCTGGTCTTTAAGATCATGTGAATCTGCATTCCAGGGAATAAGACGTGGAGCTCGTGAGGATGCTATTGGAGAAGCCATCTATGGCTGCCTCTCCCGCTGGCCACCCACCATATTGAGATGTAAGGGAGACTTACCTCAAAGAAAGGCCTGTGAAGGGTGGAGCTTCTGCGTATTCCTAGCTCTGTGCTCTTGAGCAAGTAATCCAACCTCTAGCAGTCTCAGTTTTATTAATCTGTAAAATGGAATTATTCACTATTATCTTACGAGATTTAATGTACAGATGGGAGATTCTCTACACAAGAATAGCCATCACTTGCTGTGAATCCAGTACAAGTGACTCTTGGGCTAAGTTGCTTATCTGGGAAACATGATCATATGTCATGGCCCAATTGACGTATTAGGGAACAATTTAAGCATAATGTAAATTTCAGGTTTGCTTGTGCTGTATCTCATCTGCGAGACACACCAGGTGAACCCAGCTGAACCAAGCAAGGTAGGAAACTTTAGACCTTTCTTAATAAAGTGACAATATTTTGTTTCAATATTTATGTGTTTCTTAACTATTAATATGGAAAACTGCTCTTATTTTATTAGGTCCCAATCTTTATCATACACACACACACACACACTACTGCTGGTGGATTTTTTGAATATTTTTCTCTAACTCCCACTTTCTCATAAGCCCTGTGGTTTTCATTGTGTGATTTTTGCATAGCACAGTGATTTTTTTTTTTTTTTTAGGAACACATATGTCGTGCTTTAGCAGAACTGGCTCTTCTAAGCAATTTACGTGCTTTCAATTTTCCAATAACTCAGTGAGATAGATGCTGTTATTACCCTCACATTGTAGGTACTCAGTAAATGGTAGTTGCTGCTATTATGAGTAATAACAATTCAGTAAGCCCAGAGCCATGAAACTGCCCCTTGTCAGCTGCTATGGCTCTCCTCTTTACTGATAATCAAGCATTTGAATGATCAATGATGGGTTTCTGTCGGGCAGTGTTCTTCTATTGCTCATCGTCTCCAGTTCTGGAGCCCTTGAGCCAAGAGCATGTGAAAGGCCTCAGGGAGTCAGCCTTTGTGTCAGATCCAGCAAGCCCGTGACCGGGCCCTTCCCTCCTCATCAGTCTTAGGAGTGGCCTTCTTGATCCTCATCTCCTTCTGTGACTCAGAACCTTCACTACAAGATCAGCTGATCAATTCGCTGCAGAAGCTCAATCTTTTAGCCAAATACTTTCCATGAAATCTGAAGAATTCCTGATTACCCAGATGTCTGGAATATCTGTCGTGTCCCATCCTGTACTCTGTGAAATGAAGACCCAATAGAGTCACTGAAAACTTCTTGCCGTGGATAAAGGTTTGCTCTGATATCCTCCCAGCTCTCTGCAATTCTCAGTGTCTTTGCTTGTATAGGCCTCCCTCATGAAGAGCTTTTTTAAAATAAGTACTTTCTTGAAAAGAATATATTCACCAGTTAATGTAGTGAATGGAGGATCTAGTCCATGCTAAACACAGCACCAGACATTGGATTGTGGCTGGTGGCAGCATAGACATCAGACACCATCCACTATATGAAGTTCACAGTCTAGTAAACTCATAGGAATAATATAACACAAGTCTATGTACTGCAGACGTGAATTTCAATTAAACCTCAGGAAAGAAACCCACAATTTATCTCTTTGCTCAGATTTTGAAGGCAAGAAATGGCAGGTTGAAATTTCATCTTTGTCACTTTGTAGATTTTTCACTTGAAATAATTTGGCCACCCTCTCAAGGTCTGTTTTCTTATCTGTACCTGGGGACCATTCTTACATTAAAGGATTGCTATGCTGAGCACAAGTATATGGCGTGTAAGTTTTCAGTACAATGATACCTAATATTGAAAACATGGTGGTATCTCTCCATTTCAATTCAGCCCTTGGTCTTCAAGGCAGTAAGCACTTAGTACAGGGGACATCTCAGCCAGTGTTTTCTGAGTGTGTATTCGTTACACTCGAAGCCTCACACTAGTGACAGCCTTTTGAGTCGGCATTTAGAACACAGGAAAGTAGCCTTGAACTGAGTCTAGGAGGTATATTTTACTCTAAGGTCCTGGTATGAGATAGCCTCACCACTCTGAAGTCCCAAAAAGACACCCAGGGAGCCTCTGGAGCTCTGGATATGATAGAATCATGAAGTCGCTTTCAGAGAAAAAGAGGCAACACAAGTCACCTGCCTTCCACCCATGTCTGTATTTGCTCTTCTGCAACTGAGTTTTCTTCATCCTTGTTAAATGGGTGCTTTAATCCATGAATCCACTTCCTGACTGTGTGCAACATAAATATTTAGTGGCTGGCTTCTTTTTTGCTAGGGGCTAAGAAAGAAATGATTCTGTTATTAATCAACTTTATAAAGGCTTTTCTATTGTAATATACAATAACACTTCATATTTCTAGCATTTTCAAGAAACAAGTTACAAGCACTCAAGAAGTAACCCTGGAGAGTAATGGCTTTAGGTTTAGGTCTAGGTAAGTTAACACTCCCAAGAATACCAAGATACAGTGTAAGGGCTCCGCCTGGACCACATTAAAAGATACTGTAGAGCCAGGTGTGGTAACACACAGTTGTAATCTCAGTACTTAGGAAGCTGATACAGGAGGATCACAGGCTCAAATCTAGTCTCAGCAGCTTAGTGAGGCTCTCAGCAATTTAGTGAAACCCTGTTTCAAAATAAAACATAAATATCTTCTCCCATTCTGTGGGGGAGTGGCCGGAGGGGACCAAGTACTGTGTGAATGTATGTCATTGTCAACATGATCCATATTATAATGTGAGACTACAGGGTACCAATAAAAATAATATTAATATATAAAAATACATCTGGGAGTGTAGCCTGGATGTAGAAGGCTCCTGGTTCCATTCCCAGAGCCACAAAAACAAACAAACAAACAACAACAACAAAAAAAAAAGATACTGCATGCTCCACATGCTAGCAACTTCAAATATGTTATTTCTGACCTGTCAACAAACTTGGGATATAAAAATTATTATTCTCAGTTCTCTTACAAATGAAAAAATGAGACTCAGAAAAGATGATACCAAAAAGGGCTTACTAGACCCTTTCTTGGGTATTCCTTTAGGGCATCCATGTAGGTTCATCAAATCATGCTCATCAAAATTGCAGTTATAGCCGGGCATGGTGTCTCATGCTTGTAATCCCAGCACTTGTGAGGCTGAGACAGGAGGATTGCAATTCGCGGCCAGCCTCAGCTACTGCGTGAGGCCCTTTGCAACTCAGTGAGACCATGTTTCAAAATAAAGAATAAAAAATGAGACTGGGGTGTATCTTGGAGGTACAATGCCCCTGAGTTCCATCTCCAGTACTGCAAAGAAAAAAAATTGCATTTGTAGAGCCATTCCATGTTTTATTAAATATCTATTCCCCCCCCTTTAAGCACAATATCCAAGTGAAATAAGATTCTGTTTGTCCTGTTCATCTGGTCAACAAACATGTGCACCCCCGGTGCAAAGCTTCAGCCCAGCTTCTAAAATCTCACTGATGCCCACAACGGCTTCGGCTCTCAGGAGTTCACAGTCCAGCATCCAAAGCTGGTGCCTTGGCTCCTAGCTCAGTGCCTGAAACATGGCAGGAATCCAGTAGCTATTCTTTCAAGTATAAATGTGTGTGGAAGTCAGGTCAGCATGCCCCTGAGTCCTGGTGCACCCATGCCTTCCACATGGTACCTTCCCTGTGTATTTCATGGGATCCTTTGGGGTCAGACTACCTTCTCTGTTCATTCCTATTCTCTCATCTGTGCCCTTTCCAGCCCAGCTGTGCCAAACCAAACAAACCATAATCAAACAATGCTTTCACGGATCTCCATATCTTTGACCTCACCCATCTGAAGGGCAAGGCCCATTGGATTCAAAACCCCACCCAAAGCTACCTCTCTGTGAAGGCTCCACCACCCACCACTGTAGATCTAACACATGCTCCTGGGCCATACTGAAGCACCTGATGTGTGACTCAGGTAGACATAGATCAAGCTGTCACTGACTCCCTCCTTGCTGCCTTTGCAACTAGGCTTCCAGATCTTTGAGGATAACCTCCATGTCACCCTCATTTTGTATCATCTTATATCTGATGAGAAGCATCAACTGCAAGTAATAGAATATGCAATTAATGGCTTGCATAAGAGAAACATTCCTTAGCTCACAAGCAAGAAATCTTTCGTCTGGAGGCCCCAGGATCTCAATGACACTTCAAGGAACCCACACTTTCCATTGTCTCTGACAGCATTAGCTCTGTGGTTACAAGATGGCAGTGCAGATTCAGGCATCACATGTAATGAAAATGTCAGCAAAGGGAACGTGTGGGAAATATTTCCTTTCCCATCTTGCTTTTAAGATTGAAAACCACTTTTACAGTCACCTGAGCTGATTTTCCTCTATATCTTCTGGGCCAGAAAGTTGTCCCACGTCCCATCCTAGAGGAGTCACTTGCAAAGAGAATGAGACTCTCTTTTTTGGTGAGAGTGGTTCTTTCTGTCTCCCTGAAAGATACAGCTTCAGAAGAGGGTGAACAAGTCAGGGCTCAATGAGCCGGGGAGAAGAGACAGAAACGGATTCACTTGGCTAACCCATGGGGTCTGCCCAGCCCCGTGTGACTCTTCACTACATAGACTCACTCCACTCCTCAGCTCACAAGTCTACTGCCCACAGTAGAACCCATGCTTAGGGAAGAACCAGGAAGAAACTGACTAGTGTTTTGGAAAGAGTTGCCAAATCACTGCAGCTAGTTATTCCCTAAGCAAGCCCAACCCCATCCAGGCCTTCTGCCCACTGTGGATTGTGGCTGTAAAGTTATCCATTTGCTAAGCAGAAATGTGTTAAGTTATATCCTAGACCAGCTCATGAAGTAAGTGCAGAGGAGATACAAGGAAAAATCTACAGACCCTATACTCAAAAACTCGATTTGCTGCTCAGTCATGTTTATTTTTTCCTTCTAAAATATAAGCCTTCCATATGCATGGAAGATGTCCCCGTCGTATAGGTTAGGAAAGTGAGGTGCAGGTTAGCAGTGTAATATCCCTGCCAACAGAGAAGCTCTTCTCAGGTGGAAGTGGTCAGAAATGCAACCAGTCAATTACAGGTCTAATTCTAATTCCAGTCAGCTACAGACAATGGCCTGATCTAAAATCTAGCCCATGGCATCAGGTGGAGAATGAAACAGAACACATGTTTAGGTTCCACATTCCCCAGACCAGCGTTTTCCAGACTGTGTTCCTATGAGATGTTCCTGGGAAGGAAAGGGTTCATGGTCAAATAATTGTGTAAAATGCTATCTACTAGCCCTTCCCTTCTGTGGATATTCAAAAGAGGCTCACAATAAATATGCTAGTTCATTCAACAGGTCCAAATATTATTTGCTCTTAGAGCACTTTTTCATAATACCTATTTATACTAAATACATAGTTACTGAGCATCAACTATATGACACACAGTATAAAGTTATAAGCAAAACAGACAGGGTCTCTGCCTATGTGTTCTTTATAACCAGTGTTCCAATTAAATTCCACATCACCAAGAACTTAGGGTAATGAATATTAGCATGTATATTTATGGTTTACTAAGTATTTTGTGAGTGATTACTTAAACAGGTTCCTACAGGTATTATTATCAAGCCATCCAAGGTGGTATATATGAGAATCAAATCCAGGACCACCTCCCTGAGATTAGAATCATGCACATGAGCTACGTGTTGCACGTATTAGTCAGGTTTAGGGGCAATAACAAAAAGCACCAAAGTCATGATGGCTTAGAACTGAGAAACATTTCTAATTCCTGTTGCATGTGGATGGCTTAACAAGCTCCAGCTCGATTCTATGTGTCTCCTTGTGTTGCCAACCAGGCTTAGGTGCAGCCCAGAGTGGGATATGCACTCTCCAGGCAGGCAGAAAGAAACAAGAAAGCTAGCATAAACGTATAAGGAGGTTTCTACTGTGCCGGCTCAGCTACACTGTACAAAGTAGGTCTCTCAGCCTAACCCCTACTCCATCAGAGAGTCAAAGTCACAGCATCACCCTTCTGCAGGAGATACTGCAGGTCATATGGCATGGTGGGGAAGGGGCCTGTAGTCTTCTTACAGGGAAGGACAGAGAGTTAATAATTGTGGACAGTGATATTACCATGTGGGGGAGAGAGAATAGCCCAGAGTCTGTCTATGAGGATGGGCTCTGAAGCCAGACCTACTCAAATTTGAACCCAGAAATATCCATTATTAGCTACGTGGTCTCGGGGGTATTAGATCCAATCCTCAGTTGCTTGAACTGAAAGGAGGAGTATATTTTCCAATTGTGGCAGTGATTCAATGAGATGGGGCTGAAGTTCTCAGCACAGCGTCCAATACAATGAAATACTCAGTGACTGAAGAAGAGAATCATGCTGATCTTTGCTTTGCCTCCACATTAGGGGTCTTTAACCAGACCCCCGAGAACCTACACCTAGCACACTCCCCATGCCACGTGAACACCGACCTTCCCTCCACAAGGCAGCACGTCTCAGCCTAGAGAAGGCCACTGGGTCCACCTCACCGTGGAGGAGCCAAAACAAAGGAGCAGACAGAAAGTGACAGTTTTGACAAGCTGATCCTTCAGAAACGTCTTAATCATAGACGAGTCAACCGGAGCAACATGTGCAAATGATAAGCCTGGAACAAGTAAATAGACCTTGGCCTCCTGATATCTGAATCTAGGTCTGGAAGAAGAAGAAAATCTGCCCAGGAGTGAAAAAAAAATGAGTAAATGAAAGACTACGGCAGAGGCCAGCTCCAGCTCCCACGGCCAGCCTGGGTTACCGGGGGACCCGTTATTCTCACGCTTCTTATGCAAAGAGGAAAGTCAGCCCTGTTCTCACGAGTTCTGACCCAAAAGGACCCAGGCCACACGTGCCTCCTTCCTCTTCGATAGGAAGGACTGATTTCAGCAACGTGACCCTGTGCCCTCTGCACACTGACTGCATCAAGATCACAAGCAATGGAGAAGTTGCCTCATCATCTTGAGTAACTGATCCTGCCTTCCCCGGGGCAGAGGCTCCTTGGTACCTAGAGCACTGTGAGAAGGGTCTCAGGGGGCCCTGAGCACCTCCCCTGTTCTCTCTCTCACACTTCTCTCTTGAGCACCTTGCATGGGAGGAGCTGAACATCAAGGGAGCCTCACCCCCGTCCTGTGGCTGCTACACATCCCGGCAGTTACAAACAGAGAAGCAGCTGACCTGGCTCCAGTCCTAGCTGGGACCTTCAGCATCAGTAAAAGTGGGGCTGTTTATAGGAGCTACCTTTTGTGTTTTCACAGCAGTCCTCATAAGTCTCAGGATCACCCTCAGACAAATGACCAGCGCATCATTATCTGTTCAGAGCCTCCTCCTAGGGTAGTTTCTTCCATGGAATCCAGGGAGTCAGAGAATGGCTGGTGTCTAGTTGAACCTGATGCTACACAAGCTCTTTAACAATACAGACCCACACTGATCTTCACATGTGTGCATTGTTATTCTGTTTTCATGATATTTGCTATCATAAGATGTATGCCTTTCTGTAAGTTTGCTGATATTTTAAAACATCTTTTGCCATTTCCATGTTTCTCCTGGGACCCTTGCCATGGAAGGAATGAACCTGCCTTCATCCCCCAGCAAGCTCACACTGGGACATGCGAATGCCCCTGGCTGGTGAGTGTGAGCAGAGCTCTTCCTCACATCTAAGAAGGAGGAATCAGAGGCACATGATTCTACCAAGGGTCTTTTCCTTCTGACACCAGAATGTCAAAGTCCCAGGTGCAGGCTGGTTCTTTCAGAGAATGAAGGACAAGGAGCCAGGTCACAGCTGGCCTGCAATCCCAAAGATGGGTGACAAGAAACAAGTGTGTTCGTGTGAGCTTCTGAGATGTGGAGGTGCCTTGGTTTCATTGTTGGTGGCTTGAGTACTAGGAATTGAACCCAGGGTCTTTCTACCTCTGAGCTACACCCCCAGCCCTTGTTTTTCATTTGAAACAAGGACTCGTTAGATTGCTGAGAATCTCCCTAAGTTGCTGAGGCTGGTCTCAAACTTGTGATCTTCCTGTCTCAGCCTCCTAGGTCCTGGGATTACAGGATCGCACCACCATACCCAGCTTGAATGTGATTTGTTACCATGGCAACACTTGGCCTAAAATACACAACAACTCTGGGCTAATGGAAGGGAACAAGCACCCCATGTACCAGAAGAGGAAACTGCAGCTGGGATGTGCGGAGAGCCACAGAGCTCAAGGCTCCAGGGCAGGCTCTGGGTCCCCAAACATTGCATTCTCCCGACTACACCGTCTACTTCTGGAACCGTTTGGTTCCTTCACAGAATGTCTCATAGTTCATATTTTCATCTACTTCCTCATCTTACCTACCCATTAATGGAACTTCCACAAAGAAAAGTACCAAGTCTATCTTTCTCACCATTTTATCCTCAGCTCAGGTACATGTTAGACATTATATGCCCTGATGAATAAATGAATGATAGCCTGAATGAATTAATGGACCGGCCTTCATCCCTCGTCTATCTTTATATTGGGAATGCAAAAAACCAAACAGAGAAGTGGAAAATGTGAATGTAAAAGGTGAATTAAGCTGGGTGTTGTGGCACAAGCCTGGAGTCCCAGTACTTGAGAAGCTAAGAAAGGAGATTCCCAGGTTCAAGGCCAACTTCAGCAACTTAGTGAGATCCTTTTTCAAAAAAAAACAAAATTAAGCTGGGTATGGTGGTGCAGCCTGTAATCCCAGTACTTGAGAGGCTACAACAAGAGGATCTCAGATTAAAGGCCAGCCTCAGCAACTTAGTGAGACCCCATTTCAAAATTAAAATAAAATAAGATCCAAGTGTGGTAGCACATGCTTAAAATCCCAGTACTTGGGAGATTGAGTCAGGAGGATCACAGGTTCGTGACTAACCTTAGCTACTAAGTGAGGCCCTCCACAACTTAGTGAGAGCCTTATTACAAAATAAAGAATAAAAAACAGGGCTTGGGTTATAGCTCAGAGGTAGAAGGCCCCTGTTTTTCAATCCCCAGTACCACACACAAAAAAATATAATAATAATAATAATAATAATAATAATAATAATTAATAATAATAATAATAATAAAATAGGGCTAGGAGTATAGCTGAGAGGCAAAATCACCAATAACTAACTCTCTCTCTCTCTCTCTCTCTCTCTCTCTCTCTCTCTCTCTCTCACACACACACACACACACACACACACACACACACACACACATAAATTAGCTCCAGCAGCCTGGCTAGAATCAGGAGATTTGGATGGATGACCCTGGCTTCCTTACCATGACCCTCACTCAAACTCTTCCAGAGAAAAGACAGAATCTAAGAAGCAAGCTGAACAGCTCTGTCCACTGGAACCCCCAAAGGGACACCTGTGAAAGGGTGTGTTCATCTTCTTACTCTTACTCTTCCCTTGAGCAGGCCACAGTGCACAGTCCTCCCTCAACTGGAGACGCAGCAGCTATTGAGGTCCTTCCCTACATCCCAACCTCATCCATCGGGTGCCAATGACACGGACAATTTCTCTTCTTCCTCAGCTTTTCTGCCCCAAGTTCCAGACCTTGTCTCCTCTCATCTGGACTTCAGCAGGCACCCACCTCCATAGTTCTCTCTACCCTCACACCCTTGATTCCCTAAAACACTTGACATATTGCTTCAAAGGGAGTGAACATAAATGCATACACACATGCATAAATAAACAAAACGTGTCACCCTCATGCTTAAACAAGGTGGAGGACAACAGATATTATCTGGCCCAGTGTTACTCAAACTTGTGTAATCTTAAAAATCACCTTGGGGCACTTGTTAAAAATACAGGTTCCTGAGCCCGCCCTCAACCTACTTACTAGGAATCTTCCAGGGAGGGGCCTGGGAATCTCTTTTGAATAAATGCCTCAGGAGGTCTTATAATTTGACACATTTGGGAAACACTGAAATGGCTTGTTAGTTAGAATGAGATTCAGTGCAACAGAAACCCTGAGACAAGAGGAACCTAAATAAGATAATGATATCTCTTTCTCCAATTATAGTAGACAGTGTTCCAGGGCTGACAGGTGTCAGGGACTCAGGCTCTACATTGTCCCCTATCTGTGGCCTCCGCAGAAAGGTCTCATACAGAAGCATCCATATGTCTGCCTTGGGATGGAGAAAAAAATAAAGGGTGCCTGGGGCTTGGTCTTAAAGAATATTCCTGGAAAGCCGGGCATGGTGGCACACGCTTGTAATCCCTGCACTTAGGAGGCAGAGACAGGAGGATCCCGCAGGTTCAAAGCCAGCCTCGCTGGCTTAAGAGACCCTGTTTTCAAATAAAAATATAAAAATGTGTCTGGGTGTGTAGCCCAGAGATAGAAGGGTTTCCAGGAACCCCAGTATCACCAAAATAAATAAATATATATATATATATATATATATATATATATATATATATATATATATATATTTTCCTGGAACTGCTCCATGAGTCTTCTATTGAGAGATCATCACCCTGAAGTTGTTCATATTGTCACATCTAGCTGCAAAAGAAGCTGGCAAATGCAGTCAACCTTGCTAGAAAATATAAGCAGAATAATACTGGGAGTTAGTAACAGAGCCCAACACTACCTTTAACAGGAAAATAATCTGAGGTCCACGGAGATTAAGCAGTTTTCCTAAGATCTCTGGAAGGGGTAATGTCCCCCCAAACATTGATTACAACTTGTTTACTTTCACTTATTCAAAAGGACAACATAGCTCCTGGCATGGTGATACATGACTGTGATGCCAGTGCTTGGGCGATTGAGACAGGAAAAATCACAGGTTCAGGCCAACCCTAACAACTTACCAAGGCCCTCAGCAATTTAGCAATACCTTGTTTCAAAATAAAAAGTGAAAAAGAGCCAAGTGTGGTGGTGCACACTTGTAATCCCAGCATTTGGGAAGCTGAGACAGGAGGATCATAGTTAGTTTGCAGACAGCCTCAAATACTTTGTGAGGCTTTTAACAACTCAGTGAGAACCTGTTTCAAAATAAGGAATAAAAAATAAGAAGGTAGAATGCCCCTGGGTTCCATCCCCAGTACTGCAAAATAAATAAATAAATACAACAACAACAACAACGACGATGATGACGACGACAACTATGATGATGATGATGATGATGATAGCTGGGGATGTGGCTCAGAGGTAAAATTCCCTGATGTTCAATTCCCAGAAGCAAAAAAAGAAAGAAAGAAAGAAAGAAAGAAAGAAAGAAAGAAAGAAAGAAAGAAAGAAAGAAAGAAAGAAAGAAAGAAGCATTGCACAGAAAGACATTTGTATTGATTACCCCTGTATGGTTGGCAATATTTCCCAATGTTCTGGAATCCTGGAATGAGGGAACCATATCTGCTTCTCCAGCTGTGGACTCAGTCTTTCCTGACGTCTGTACCAAGAAATGTAACTGCCTGGGAGGTGTCCTTGGGTGCTGCTCTCAGTGAATGAGAGGTGCTGACCTGAAGCAGATTTTTCAGCTCTTAAAGACTTCGTCCATCCCCTCCACACTTCCTGTTGAATGAGATGCTCTAATGCCTTCCTGTTGATTCATCCTCTCTGCATCAAGTCTTTTGTTCATTATAAACAAAGTCTCCCTACAGAGCACGCCATCGCCTCCCTGGGCCAGACCCTCTGTCGCCTTTAGTTGTCCCCATTCCCAGCCACAGCTAATTGCAGAGCATGGCCACTATAGCCAATAGAGATGTATGTTTCAAAGTAACCCAGAGCAAACCTCAAATACCTCACCATAAAAATTGTAGGTAGCCTTGGCAACAAATATCAGTTTAATTTAATCATTCCATGTTTCATATAAACATATATATTATATTGTACCCACAATATATATCATTATAATTTGTCAATCAACATAATATTAATAATAAAGCAATAACAAAACTTTTTAAAAAAGAGCCAAGGTAACATTTACCTGCTTTGACTTTCACAGACTATGTGTCAGGATGGTGCTTCTATCAGTTGGCTTCCTGATGTCCAAATGTTCTGAGTGGCTCTGCCGATCCCAGGGGCTGGTAGTGGGGCTGAGAAATAACCCTCTGCAATTGTGACCAGCTATGATTGGGGGGTTATTTGTTACTGCAGCACAACACTGACTGCCCAGCTGGACAGAGGCCTCATAGACACATGGGCTGGGAACTGTTACCTGCAAACAGCTGTGGGCGAGATGTGCAGAAACACCTGTAGGAAGATGTCACTCACTGTAGCTGGCTTGACAGCTGGAGAACCTCTCTTTCTCTACTGTCTTACAAAAAAAAAGCACTTCTCCCTCTGAAAGAAGAAAGCAGCACCCACCGGAGAATAAGAAGAGCAATCCTACACATTTGTCACAAGCTTAATGTATGAAAAAGACTATGCTAAGCAATTCAAGTCTGCTGTCCCCGTGACCCCAGGAGATCTCCCTTTTTATTATCACTCCTGTTTACCAAACAAGAAAACTGAGGCTTCAAAGGCGATAGGTCAAATGAGGGTGAGTGTCCAAGCTGTAAATCAAAGCCCATCGGCGGCCGGCTTAGGCTGGAACTGTAGCTCAGCGGTAGAGTGTTGCCTAGGATGTGGAAGGCCTCGAGTTCAATCCCCATCATAGCAAAAAACAAACAAGCAAAGCCCATATGCTTGACTCCTGCCTGTGGCCAAGGAGGGCTTCAGCTATGGCATCTGAGAAGCCAGTGTAGGTCCTGTTTTCCTAGGGACCAAGGAAGTCTATGACCTAAAAAGATGCTGTCGCACAACCTTCCCAAACCATTCATGCCCTTGCTCTTCATCTTCTATCTCTCCTCTGCCCCTCAGCAGATGATGCCCAACTATGAGGCAAACAACAGCCATTATGTTCCCAGAGACAGGCTTGGCTGGCCTGGGTCATATGAACACGGGGACTCAGGCTCTGGACTGGATCCGGGTAGGGACTCGGCTAATGGACACAGCAATGCTCAGAGTGAGCCACCCCACCTCTCTAGCTTGATAGACTCTTTAATCTGTTCTTTCCAACACCGCTTCCCCTTGTCTTCACTTTTTATACAACATGGTCGAAGCACGGGATTGTGTTTTGCTTGTCTGTGGCAGTGTCTAGCACACTGTGAGTGCTCAGTGAACACAGAAATTAACATGGAAGCCCAGGTGAGGCCGGGGCCTTCATTCCCCCAAAGGATGCTTGGCGTCTGTGCTTCTCTCGAGGAGAGTAGATTTTCAGAAGAGTATATTTCCTTCCCTTTTATGGAAAAGAACCCAAGGCCCAGAAATTTCAAGTGACTTGGCCAAGATCACCAGTGAGCAAACAATACATCCAAAAACCAGACTGTGCTAAATAAATACGTGGCAAAAATCACAATAAATCCTTCCTGGGGAGACAGGAAAAGAATAAGAGAAAGAGAGAGAGAGACAGAGAGAGAGAGAGAGAGAGAGACAGAGAGAGACAGAGAGAGACAGAGAGAAGAGAAACAGGGGTGATTTGGCTCCAACTCTGATACAATGGTCTGACCATCTGCCCAGGATAATTTGGCAAAAGTAACATTGAGAGACTGAATCAATGATTGTTTGTATAGCCTGAGATAAGTGGACACATTTTTGTGTTGATGAATTATCAAACTGCAGTTTTACTAATGTCATTAGACTGTAATACAGCGAGAATGCAATTTAGATACACATATCCTCTTCCTAATCATGGTTTGTCCAGCAGCCTTGGAGGTCAAACTGAGTTTAATCTTCCTCAATGGCCAAGCTTTGGGTTTCAGTCCTGTCCTCTCTGCAGCTCCTGTAACTTCCATTCCACATGTAATGGGAAAGGCATGTGTCCAGAGACAGGGAGCATGGGGTTGATTCTTCTTTGTTAAAACAAAACAAGAAAGGCTTGTTGTGACAATACTTTCCCTCTGTTTTTCTAACAAGATGCCCATCCTTGTCCACACTTTCACAAACACACCCACTTTAAGGCACCGTTGTGTGTTCCAGGGAACTCCAGATGGGTCTGCAATAGCCACTCTTGGCAGTTTTCAGCAGGCTTAGCAACCTGATGTTAGAATCCTTGGAATCATCTATTTTTCATGTGTAAATAAACAGTGGGAGGAAAGGAGAAGGCATCCATACAATTTTAATGAATGAGATTCCCATCGGGTTGTCAAAAGAAAACAAAAGGTAGCTTAATGGGCACAAAGAAGCTATTTTTTTTTCTAGTGATTTCTCTGCTCAGCTCTCCCGGGAAGCAGAGTGACTTCTAAATTAAAAGAAAAAAATGATGCACCACGTCGATTTTTTCCTGTCATTTCATTGTCTTTGATCTCACATTTCCTGAGAAAAAAAGCACTTAACCTCTGTTGTCAGACCAATGTTGGAAATGCAGGCTTTATTTTAAGACCTCTTCTAGAGTGAAGAAGCTCTGTGAATTAGGCCAAATCTGTTTCTTTACATGGAAACTTAAAAAGATTCAAACAGACTGCACTCAAATAACCAATATGCATCGAAACGATTGGCTGGATGTAGACACAGAACAGGTTGTTAAATTATCCATTAGTGAACTGCTTTGGAAACAGCAAGTCTTTTCCAAAGAAAAGTTGCCAAACGCAAGGTAATGAGTCATGATGTTTTAAAACCAGTTTAAACTTGGACACTGAATGGATTCTCCCTATGCCACAATGGTAGATTATCCCAAAGGGAGGAGGAAGGCTCCCTGGTCACACAAGCAGTCTATCGTGAATCTGTCTGAATCCCCTTTTCAAGTGAATGAAGTGTATTCTATTGCCAGAAGGATACCCCATCATCTATAATAAATATTCATCTGCATGTATCATGCACTTGAGCTGCATGACTGATGAACTCCGGCTCCGGAAATGAATGGGAAACTCACCAAGACAAATGTCACCTTTCAGTGCTGTTCCTACAGATAAATTGCAGCTAGATTTAAACAAAGTCAGTAATTTCATGCTTTCCAACTGGTGCCCGATTCAACTGAGACAGCCCCTCCCCCTCCCCGCACAAGGGCGCTAATACCCAGTTCAATCAGTTGGATTTTGGCAATTTCCACCAGGAAACGGCCCGCCATTTCTACTCAACCGGCTTATTATTGAAATGCAATTATGCTAAATACATCTCCCCAGGTATTTATGCAACTGGGCCAATTTAAAATGGGGGAGTTGCATTTGTGATCGGAGTTTTCATAGGTCTAGATCCTCGAAATAATTTTATTGGTGCACTGTAATTATGCACCATAGTGAGATTCAAAGCAATCTGACACTGTGCCATACAAATGTCTTTCCCTTTTTGACTTAAGAATCCTCTACCAGGGGATTGATCCAAAAGCTTTGTGAGGGGAATGATTTATTTCCCAGTTCTCTTGTTTCTTTTCATGGAGGCAAAATCTACTCTGTAAAAGATTTTCTTTGTGGAAGATCTTCTCTCTCGTGCTGCCCCAGTGGGAGGGAGGAACTCAGTTTCCGGGTAAATTTTGGGGAAAAAAGAGTCAAACGAGAATGTTTGTTCCTATTTTGGACTCCTTTTACCCATGTTGCCTTTGAGAAAGAGTTCTGTGTTCCACTTTGGATAAGAAAGATAATACTGATCCATTTTCTGATACTATACTAAAATGCCCAAGCCTGGATACTTTATGAAGATAAGAGGTTTATTCAGCTCACAGTTCTAGAAGTTTAAAGGCATGGCACCTGCCTCAGCTCAGCTCCGTTGAACATATCCAGGTAGAGTATATCAGATACTGTGGGAGCATGAACAAAGGCAGGAGAGGAAGTCAGAGAGGGATTGAGGAGTCAGAATCACTCATTTGTAACAATTAGCTCTCACAGGAGCAAACTACCTTGGCTCCTTCTGAGAACAGGGGTCCCAGTGACTTAACCACCTTGACAAGGCTCCAGCTCCTGAAATGTCTGCCACCTCTCACTTTTCCTCATGGGCTTCCAACACATGGGCCTTTCAGATGTGTACTCACACTATAGCCAGACAGATGTGCAGATGTGAAGCTGAGGTCATAGGAAATATATTAGAAAATAGGTATAGCAGATATCCTATTTGCCACGCCTGTGACTCAAACATTTCTTTGATTTGTATCAGATTTTGTGAATGGAAAAGGAAGCTTTGGGGTATAATAGCCTTCATCAAACACAACAAGTTTCTGACTCAGAGATATCCGGTGTGAAGTTATTTATTATCAAATGATGGAAGAGGTTTATGAATGTAATCCACTCAACATAATGTGTAATGACAGGCAGCCATTACAAATAACATTAATATGATGTCTTAGTGTTGACTCAAAAATGCTGAAGCAAAAGATAGAGGGAAAGCTACAAGGATTTGGGGCAAACATCAATAACTGTCAAGGACAACTGATAAAATGTAGATGTTCATTGTGCCGTCCCATCTCACTAACGTGTGTAGGGAGAGAGCAGGGGGTAGGGTGAGATACAGCCGAAAATGCACCAAGTGCTGGGTGCAAGTGTGAATTCAAGCGTGAATGCATCACTTCCAATCTCACTATGATGTGTAATTACAACGCACCAATAAAATTTAAAAAAAAACAACCAAGGGAAATAAGACCTTATTTAAATTCTGCACAAATTAGTTGAACATTTCATTGGTCATTGATATGAATTTTCATTTGTTTTTTTTTCAAATGTGGTAATAAACGTTGTTCTTTATCTGCAAAGAAAGTTTTGAAGCTTGTAGGACAGCAGAGTGGGTAAAGTTTACTGATACAACCCAATTCAAAATAGTGTGTACTGAAATATTGAGATCTGCAAAGCCTTGTGGAGTATAAATACATGACACCTGTCTTTTGTACTATTTCAAGAAAGTAGGAATTAATATATTTGCCCCCGGCACTCTCCTCTCCTGCCTCTTTGAATTACTTCTAGTATAAATGTTCTTGTATATGTTCAATGGTAACTTTAAAATAAAGGTTTATGAAGCCCTTTTTGAGTTAAAAAAATAATAATACAAAAGCAAAAAGTCTGCCATCCAATCCAGCATGTACACTCCTTGGATTTCACTCAAGTGAGTTGAAAACTTAATGCAAATAAAAACTAAAAACCTGCACATATGCTTACAGCAGCTTTGTTCATAATCATCAAGACTTGGAAGCAACCAAGATGTCCCTCAGGGATAGATGCATGATGGATATCCATACAATGGGGTGTTATTCAACCAACGACAAAAGCCAGTGAGCTACGAGCCAGGAGAAGACAGAGAGGAGAGTTAAATGCATGTAGCTACAGAAAAGAAGCCAATTCCAAAAGGCTGCATATTGTATGATTCAAATTATAAAACATTCTGGAAAGGGAATACTATGGACACAGTTAAAAGATCAGTAGATACTGGGATTCAGGAGAATGAGTGAACAAGTCGAGCACTGGGATTTTTAAGGCAGTGAGACTATTCTGTGTGAAAATGTGATGGTAGACATATGTCATCATACATTGATCAAGAACTATAAAAGGCATAAAGCCATGAGTGAACCATATGGCAAACTATGGAATTAGGTCAGTAATAATATATCAATATTTATTCATTGAGTAACAAATGTACCAGGTTAAAAGAAGATATTAATAGTAGAGGAGACTATGGCATTGAAGAGATATAAGGAACTCTACTTTCTGCTCAATTGTTCTATATGCCTACAAGCGCTCTAAAGTAAAATCTAAGCCAGGTGTGACGGTACAGGCCTGTGATGACAGTACTAGGGAGGCTGAGATAGGAGGATCGGTGACTTAGTGAGACTCTCCTCTCCTGCCCCCTAGAATTACTTCTGGTACAACTGTTCTTGTATATGTTGGATAGTAACTTTAAAAATAAAGATTTATGAAGTCTCTTTTGTTTCAAAATAAACAAAATAGGGCTGGGGGTATAGCTTGGAGATAAAATGCCTCTGGGTTCAATCCCTAGGAATGCAAAAATAACAGAATAAATAAAAAATGAGATCTGTTAATATCTTTCAATAACAATAATTCCAAATGGTAGCAGCAATATTATCTCTGTAAGCAGGAGCACATAGGTCTCTCGACAATAGCCAAGGGGTCATCAAGTCACCAGTTCCCACTGCAGGAGCGGCCCCACCCTCCACCTGGAAAATGCCTACCTTCACTTCTCCAAAATGTTGTTCCCAAGCCGGTCATGGTGGCGTGCACACTTGTAATCCCAGTATTCTGGAGGCTGAGACAAGAGGGTTGTGGTTCGCGGCCAGCCTCAGCTATTTAGTGAGGTCTTTGCAACTCAGAGAGACCCTGTTTTAAAAAGATAAAGAATAAAAAATAGGGATTGGGGTGTAGCTTGGAAGTAGAATGGCCCTGGGTTCAATCACCAGTACTGGAAATATATATATATATATATATATATATATATATATATATATATATATATATATATATACATACATACATACATACATATATTGTTCCCATGACCATAGCCAAGGCAAGTTCTTGGTGACATCTAAGATTCTGGCCCACTCAGATTTTGCCTACTCTCCCAGTTCCTTTACACTTGGTAAAACTTCCCAGGTTGGAAATAAGTAGGAATGGAAATAGTTTGACAGAATGGGAAAGCAGGCAACACCTACACTCAAGACCAGCAGCGATGATGCTCATGATATTTATTAGAACTAAGCACCAACTCAAAACACTTTTACAGTACTGAATTTTAAATGGAAAACACATGAACACAGGTCCTGGGGGCTTGAAGCAATGATAAGAGTGTATGATTTGATTATTATGATTAATACCTAAGTCTTAAGCCAGGGTCATAAGTTATGTGGAATATGGTTGATATCACAGTTAAAAGTACCCTTGAGAACATGGCAGAAAAAAAAACACAAGAAGAAACATTCATAAAACATTAGTGTTGTTACGTTAAAATGTCGGGATTATGTGTGATTTGAGCTCACCTTCATGACTTTCATCAGGTAAATATATTTTTTGGAAGTTGGTCATTGATCACTTTTTTGTTGAACAGTGATTCTTGGTTGAGTGCCATGCAGTCCCTGGGTGTGAACATCTTTCATGCCTTGGCCTCAAATATAAAATGAGGGAATTAAGGATAGAAAGTTGCTGAGAAGCTGGGCATGAGAGCACACACTTGTGATCCCAGTACCTGGGATGCTGAGACAGAAGGATCAAAAGTTCTTGGACAGCCTCAGCTACTTAGTGAGACCCTCTGCAACTTAGTGAGACCTTGTTTCAAAAGAATAAAAATAGGGCTGGTGGGTTTAGCTCAGAGGTAGAATGCCTCTGGGTTCCATTTCCAGTACCACAAAAAGAAAAAAGAAAAAGAAAATTGCTGAGAGCCAATCATTAGTAGAACCAGAACAAAAATCCAAGGCTAAGGTTCTCATTTTTTTTCCTAGGGAAACACGTTTAGTTATTACTCTACTTACTGCCCGTCATTGACATCCTTGTCTTCAGACTCTTCTAGACTGTGACGAACATTCATCTGATGCCTACCACTATTGCTAGCACCCAGCTTATGCCCTAAAACACAGTAGGTACCCAATAAATGCATGAGTTCTACTAACTAGTAGCTAGGTTGTCCCCCAATTGCCTCAGCAAGTCTAACTTGATTCCTTACCAAGAATTATAAATTCTCTGACAGCCAGGCTGACTTCAACTTGTATTCTTTTGGCATCTCCCCTAGACACACAATACCGGGCTAGGTAAACTACCAATGAATTGATTGATGGTTGATGGGAGAATTTAAAGCTGACAAATTTACTGATACATTTGGCCTCACTGTGGGCCACTGCCCTTGAGTATTGTAAACTTCAAGAAGTTATAATAAAGCCCAACACTCACTGGAAATTTATTGTGTGCCAGACATTCTGCTGGGCATTTTATGTCTTATTTAATAGTGACAACTCAATGCAGTAAGTATTGCTGATATCTGTATATCCTAGTTAAGTAAAATGAGGCACAGAAAAGCTAACCAAGAGGCTCACAGCTACTAGGAAGTGAAACTGGGATCAAACTCAGTCTTATTCCAGAGCCCAAACTCCTGGTAACCTCATATCGTGAAAATTCTTTACAAGTAAGATTTTCCCTCTTGCAAAATTTGCATGACAGGAAGAAGTTTTCTACAGAGGCCCTGGAAATTGATCAGTGATATATATAGAGAGATATAGATGATAGATAGATAGATAGATAGATAGATATGATAGATAGATAGATAGATAGATAGATAGATAGATAGATAGATATAGATGATAGATAGATAGATAGATAGATAGATAGATAGATAGATAGATAGATAGATTTTTTTGTGGTACTGGGGATTGAACCTACGGGCATTCTATCTCTGAGCTACACCCCCAGCCCTATTTTTTATTCTTTATTTTGAAACAGGATCATTGTTATTATTACAGCACCAGCTCTACCTGGTCTTGCAGCGCTGCAAGTTCTGCCGTTGAGCGCCCGTCCTATCTGAGCAAATGTACTGTCTTGATTCTCAAACACATGGACTCTGGCAAACAATATATTCTTCCACTCAACACTGACTCTGAGTCCAAAAATTTTCTGGAGCTGGCAAGAACATGGTAGAAGCAAAATGTAAACATTGTCACCACTTAGAATAAATGATAGTTAATAAAACTCAAAAAGATTATAGCTCAGAAATATACTTCCTGGGTTTCCCATTATTTAATAATTTATTGTGTAAAATCTATTGACCTTTCCATGGGCTTCTTTTTTTTTTCTTCCTTTCTTTCTTTTCTTTCTCCCAGAGAGAAAGCTAGAGCGTTAATTATGGTTTAGCTGTTTTATTGAGCAACATTAGCATACAAATAGGACATCAATAACCAATTACAATCTTCATCTTGGAAAAGCGGGTCTCCTTCATTGTCTCTGCGACTGCCAACTCAGCCACTTAAAGGTCTTGGGCACTGGATGATGATGGCATTCCGGGCTCTTTCAACCAACCCCCAGGGGTCTCTCCAACCTGACCTCCAGCTCCTGCCTTCTTCGGGCTCCGGTTAAGCCAAGCTGCTGCTCTTGCCGCACTGTGAGCTCGCCCTGCTCCAGCCTACCTGAGCGTCTTGTCTCAGGCTGACCCTGACCTCCCAGTCTCTGGCCCTTTCCTGTCCCGTTTCTGTGCATCCTCTCCCATTCGTAGTTCACTCTGCAGATGCTGATTGGACCCTAGCTAAATGCCAGTCACTGGCTGACTTGGTGGGCAGGGTCTCGCCCTGCCTGAGGCTGACAGGCTAAGATAGGGGTCAGCCAACTTTCTCTCCTACAGTCCAGATAGTAAACATCTGGGGCCCTGGAGCACAGACACTGTCACAAACTACTCCATCCTCTCTCTACAGTAGAAAAAGAGCAGTGACAAAATGAGTGGACATGGCCATGTCCGTGGTGACACTTTGTGTGCAAAAGGCAGACAGGCTTGGCTACTGGGCCACCGATTGTGACCTCTGGCTTAGAGCATCAGGCTCTGGCCTTGAAGAGATCTGGTTTAGACGTCCAGCTATTGCAACTGTCACTGCGGGGCTTTCCATGGGTGCTACTGTTTCTCTGCACCTTGGTTTCCTCATCTGTGAAATGGGGATGATAAAGCATATATCAGTGCCTGTGTTTCCCTGTTAAATCCCTCCAGTGAGTCACAAGCAGACCTTCCCATGAAGCATAGAAAAAGGCCTGGAGAAATCTGCCCCCTACTTCTCTCTCCTGCTCTTTTCTTGCCAGGCACTGCTGCAGGTTTCCACTCCTGCAGGCCAGTCTCTCCCAGCCTAGCACCTGTGCACACATAGGGCCCGCTGCTTGAGACTCTTCCTCCTGTCTGTTACCTGCTCGCTCCATCCTGCAGGGTCCTCTGAGGGACCCTCTGCAGCCGTCCTAACTGCACTCATGTCCTCACCAGGGGGAAAGGCCACCAGGTCCCTCTATCTCTGCTCCTTGTTTTTTTTGTAGCACTGATTCCGGTTCATATCTGTTTACTTAACTCTTGGTTTTATGTCCTTCCACTAAAATCTCAGTTTCATGAATGCAAGAACTTCCCTAGGGTGTATCTGGCACTTAGCCATACGTCTAGCACTAACTGATTAGCCAATCAATGAGTATAGGTTCCATGAGTAAATACATCAATACATGTGACTGGGTGAATGTGTCTCAGCCAAGGAAATCACCGGCTGTTTCTTTCTCCCTCTGTTTCCCTGATCGTGGCAGTCCCATGACTCAGGTTTCTTCGTGTTCTTTGGCATTAGAGGTGGCTGTGCTTGGATTTCTAGAATGATTACACCAAAGACTTGTTCATTTCATTTGAATGTGTTCCAGATGCTCCATGCTGAGGTCCCTTAGGGTTCTAGAGCTATCTTCTTCATTTCTAGTGAGATTCATCTACTCATCTTCAGATAAAAAAATGAGGAAGGACCAACACATAAAAAAATTGAGAAAACTGGATGATAACCCCCAATTCTCTCCTACTAGCTGTGTGAACCCAGAAAATTGAAGTAACCTCTCTGATCTTGGTTTCTTCAACATCAGTTGCAGAACATGAACAATTTCAGCAACAAAAATCTGCTAGGCAGCCTCCAGCTCTGCAGCCACTGGTGTTGGCAGATAAAAGCAAAAAATTTTAAAACCTTTGCACATACCTGCATCTCGAAACACACCACTTTAGAGGAAGTAATCCAGTGTGATTCCCTCTTGGAGTGTTCTCAGCCAGAGTAGACTTTCCTGGGCCAAGCCAGTGCCTGAAATGATTAATTATTGTAACAGCAGAGAGGTAAATGAAGAAGCGACAGATGGCCCGTGTGAAATAGTCTAGAATCACCTGCTATGAAATTAATTCCACATCTTGGAGGCTTGGGGCTCAGAACACCATGCAAAAAAAAAAAAAAAAAAAATGACTGTTGATAAATTGTGTGTGTTTGCATGTCAGCCTCTCTGCAAACACCTAAATAATATATGTCGTGTCCTGTTTTCTTCTCTCCATCTCGTTTTAATACATTATCATTTATAGAAAACGGCAGGGAAATGCGGGACATCAATCAAGCCATTAATTCCTGAGATTATGCTAATGAGATGCCTGCAGCGTGTATCCCAGAATAGCTGCTCCCCCAGGAAGCAAGGATGCCCTGGCTCTCCACAGCTCAGCCTCCCCCAGCTCAGACCAGGAGCCATCCTGCGTGCCAAGGGGTCCTCTTACTTAAAAGGGCACCCAGCACATTGGCGCTGGTACAGGGCAGATTTGCCCAGCCAGCTATCAAAAGCCAACAGTTTCCCTGGCAAGCTGCAGATGCAACAGAAAATGTGTGAGACTCAGAGAAAGGGAAGATTGGAGCCCCCGTTAACAAGCGTAGGAGCCTCTGCCTGCAATTATCCTCTTGCTCAAGAGCATTATAGAGGAGGAAGCAAAAGTAAAAGAAAAAAGCTTCTCACATAAGAAGCACCATGAGCTGAGATGACGGGCAGGGGCCACAGTGGCTGAGATTTCTACTCATGTGGAAGAAAACCCAGGAAATGAGGTTGGTGTCTGAGAAGAAAACCTCCATTACAGTATCCATCGTTTGGCTGCATGTTATTACAAGTACAGTCATCCCCGTTCCCGTTTACCAACAAGGCTCAGAGAGGCGGCCCAGCTGGTGAACAGCGCTGTGCTATGTCACAAGCACAGGTGTGCCCAAGGCCAGGTTCTCGGCTGGTTCTATGTTGTAGGTACTGTCAGCCCTCCACGTGCACGCGTTCCGTGTCCATGGATGCAAACAGCCATGGATTAAAAATACTTAAAAAACTTTTTTTGTCTGTACTGAAAATATGCAGACTTTTTTTTTCATTATTGTATAAACAATCCTGTATAATAGCCATTTACATGGCAAATGCATTGATTGTATTCTGTAGGTAAGCAGGAGATGATTTAAAGTGTACAACGGCTGGGCACCTCTACATACTACACCACGATATATAATAGGAACTTGAGCATCCTTAGAGTTTGGAAATTTTTAGAGTTACGATACCCTGAACTAGTCTCCCATGGAAACCAAGAGACAGTTGCATAGTTTAAGAAAGCTATGGATTTAAAAGTATGGCTTTGAAGTCATTCAGAGAAATAGAAAATGGGTTCAGTTGACAGTGTTTCTAAAATGTCTCAAAACAAAATCAAAGGCTGCGAATGGATAACACAAAGGAACTTGTGACTTGACTATATTAAATCTATGCAGTGACAATTCAAAATTCTAAAGAAATACACATATGCACACTGACACTAATAAGGGTACGTATGTCAACCAGGTAAAATCTATATAAGTTCTATAGATTGGACCAGTGCTAATTTCCTGGTTTGACTCCTTTCTCCCTACATTTGGTTGCAACTTTCCTATGAGTTGATAATTATTTCAGAATAAAAAAGTTGAAAAGACAGCCAATCTTTCCAAGGGAATTCCCACCAGAATTCTCTCCCACTTCAGCCTTCATGTATTCCCTCCTGCATTGTTACCTATCTTTGCCAGTTGTTAGAGGTGCATAATCTCCAGTGGTAAAAGTCACACAAGAAATTCAAACTAAAAAGGAAAAGATAATAAACTGGACTCCATCAAACACAATAATTTATCACAAAGACACAGTAAACTATATGAAAAGATAGCACATACACTATAAAAATGCAATGTGTATGACCAGAAGAATATATGCATTCAGAATATATAGGTACAGTTGGGCGTGGTAGCTCATGCTTGTAATCCTAGCATTTGGAAGGCTGAGACAGGAGGACTGCGGTTTGAGGACAGCCTCAGCTACTTAGTGAGGACCTTTGAAACTCAGTGAGACCCTGTCTCAAAATAAAGAATAAAAAATAGGGCTGGGGGTGTCGCTTGGAGGTAGAACTCCCCTGGGTTCCACACCAAGTACCACAAAAAAAAGAAAAAGAATATATAGGCACATATACATTCATGTACTCAAATATTATATATATATATATATATATATTATATATATATATATCCTAGGCAATAGGAAAAAGTACACAACCCAACTAAAAAAGTGAGCAAAAAACAATTGGAAAAGACAACCGATGGAAGATGAAACACAACCGGTCAATAATCACATATAAGGCCATTCACCCTTACTAATACTCAGGGCAATAAAAATTAAAATAACAGTGATATGTCAATTCATATCATCAGATTTTCAAAAATGTTAAAGTCAGAAACTAGCACGAGTGGCTGATTTAGGAAGAAACAGAATTTCCATAGATTCTGACAGCGATGGGAGGTATTGCAGGAAGTGTGGGAGCCACATAGCGGTTCGTGGTCAACCTGAAGGTGTGCACACCAATGAGCCGGCAGATCCTCCCTGATACTCATGTCCCCAGAGACACTCAGGAGGTTATACTTTTGGAAATAGCTCAGGATCTATTCTAAGCTTGTGGGTGCCAGGCCTGAGTTCCTCAGCTCAGAACCATCCTGCCAGGCTCTTGCTGAACCTAGAGTCACAATTTTCAACAGCAGTGGGGTGGTGGGCAGGAGCCAGGCTGCAAGAGGTGCAGTTGAAGCTCTGGTTTCTTTCATGTTGAGTCCAGGAAGTCAAACACGCTTGTGAAATATAAACACATTCTCACATCCTAAGGGCCACTGTCAAGGCATGGAGCTGAACTCGGTCATTGACCATGCAAGAAGCTGAGCACACCAACCTTTCCTAAGCCAAGAATGCACCAGGAATCAGAGGGATAAAGCCAGAGGCCAGCATGATTTGAAGCAGATGAGCAGGGCAACTTGCACTGGAATCTGTCCTTGGAGGGTAGGTTAGGCAGCTTGAGAATGTGAATGTGAAGATGTGAGAAATGGGGTTCATGGTCAGAGGGAGCCCTGGAGCAGCTAGCAGATGGGAGGCAGGATGATGAAGCCAGTACTGGCCAATCTTGTGCAAGGTTCTGTGCTAAGCACTTTCCAAAGATATCTCAGTAAGAACATTCTGCTCCCTTCTTTCTGGAGGCTTGAGATTCAGGGATGCTCATCAGGGATGGATCCCAGACTCAAACCCAGGCCACTCAGACCCCAGAAGTCGTTTTCACTCTTCCTTGTCACTTGACTTAAAATGGCTTCTCCTGTGTGTTGGTCAACATTATCAGTGCTATGATTCAAAAGACTGATCACGCAGTTTAGAGCAAGGAAGATTTATTTTCTCATAGTTTGGTTTTGTTGTTGTTATTGTTGATGTTGTTTTGGGATCTTGGAGTTTCAGGCCAGGTATTATCTGCAGATCTTAAGGCCTGGTGATGGAGAATTCAGAGAGGGAAGGCACTAGGCTTCAGTCTCACATTATGGAGGCCAGAAGCAGAGAGAAAGGGAAAGAGGACCTTATATAGTCTCGAAGGCCACGCCCCTGGGACCCCTCCTTAGCAACCAAGCAGCCCCACTTCCAACATTGCTCCCTGGTCTCCATGAGGGATGGGGAACATTCTAAATCCATACCACTCGATCTTGTAAGCAATCTATTCATCTGCTCGTCTCTTGGTGATATTTTGAACCATGAGTTTAAAGACAAAGCTACTTGGGCAAAGCCAGTTCCTGAGTTTGGAGGCACTGACCAGCAGGATGATTACAGAAGGTCTTTGGAGGCAGATGTTTCAAGTTGTCTGTGGAAAGGTCTTTAAACTCTGAACCTGTTCCTCTACTCCGGACTGGGACCAAAGCAATAGTATGTATTTCATGGGAATAAGAGATAATACAAGTTTGTTGTGGTGGTACATGCCTATAATTCCAGTGCTTGGGAGGCTGAGATAAGAGGATCGCAGGTTTAAGATCAACCTTAGTCATTTAGCCTCGGAAACTTAGCTAGATACTTTCTCCAAATAAAAATAAATTAAATATAAAATAGAGCTGGGGAGCATGAATTTGAGGTAGAATTCTCCTAGGTTTAATTCCCAGTACTAAAAAAAAAAAAAAAAAAAAAAAAAAAAAAAAAAAAAAAACAGAGAGAGAGACAGAGAGAGAGAGAATCCATATAGAGAAGTAGTTCTAGGCCCAGGCAAGAACTCAGTGAGCACTAGATATTATAAGTACTGTTCATTTTTTCCCCACAACAGAATTCTAAGCTCCTAACTGGAAGCCAAGCAACTTCTTTTCTAAATTTATCTTTAAGGAGAAAAACCAGCCTTTTCAATAATTTGTGCTGGAAAAACTAGATATCCATATGTAGAAGAATAAAACTAGACTCCTATTTCTCATCCTGCACAAAAGTCAATTTGAGATAGGTCAATGACCTAGAAATTATGTCAAGAAAATTGCAACTACTAGAAAAAAGTGTAGGGCCACTCCCCAACATATATGGACTGGTAGATACTTCCTCAATAAGTCCCCCAAAGCTCGAGAAATAAAACTGAGAATCAGTAAGTGTGATGGCATCAAATTGAAAAGCTTCTAGACAAAGGAAAACAATCAAGAGCCTGAAGAGAGAGCCTACAGAACGAAAGAAAACTTTTGCCAGCTACTCTTCTGATAGAGGACTAATAACTATAATATATAAAGAACTCAAAAAACTCAATACTAAAAACCCCCACAAATTATCCAATTAAAAATAGGCAATTAAGCCAGGTGTGGTGGTGCACCCTTGTAATCCCCGTGCTTGAGAGGCGGAGACAGGAGGATAGCATAGGTTCAAAGCCAGCCTCGCTGGCTTAAGAGACCCTGTTCCCAAATAAAAAAAATATAAAAAATGGGTGTCTGGGAGTGTAACCTGGAGGTAGAAGGGTTTCCAGGAACCCCAGTACCACGAAAAAAAAAAAACAGGCAATTAAACTGAATAGAATTTTTTTTAAAAGAAGAAATACAAATGACCAACAAATGTGTGGGGAGAAATGTGTTCAACATCATTAACAATCAGAGAAATGTAAATCAAAACTGCACTGAGATTCCATCTAACTTCAGTTATAATGACAAACATCAAGAATCTAAACAATAATAAATGCTGACAAAGATGCAGGAAAATAATAACTCTTATACACTGTTGCTAGGGTTGTAAATTAGTCCAACCACTATGGAAATCAGGATGGAGGCTCCTCAAAAGTCTAGGAACAGAACACCATATGACCCAGATATAACACTCTCTGGAATCTTTCTAAGAGAATTAAAATTAAAATACTATAATGACAAATGCACACTCATGTTTATAGCAGCACAATCCACAGTAGCCAAATTATGAAACTAACCTAATTATCCATCAGATGAGTAGATTTAAAAATGTGGGATATATGCACAATAAAATTTTAATCAGCTATAAAGAAAAACAGAATTACAACATTTGCAAGAAAATGGATGGAATTAAATGATATTATGGTAGGTGAGATCAGACAGTCTCAAGAAGTCAGGGGTCACGTGTTCTTTCTCATATGTAGAAGAAGCTAAAGAGAAAACAGAAAATAAAAGGAATTTTACTTCAGTGACAATAGAAACCAGAAGAATAGTAGAAGGTGTTTGGAGAATGAAGAAAAGGAAGAAAAATGAGACTTGAGGAAATAATGTGATAGCAATATGTGAAGTTATCATTACCAATTATATATTAAGTTATTATTACCAATCTCTCTCTAACATGTACAGGAAGAGAGGAAGGGGAAATGGGAATGAGATACAGAGGGAAATGCCCAGGTGATGTGTGCATGTATGAACGTATCACTTTGAATCTCACCATGATGTGTAATTGCAGTGCACCAGAAAAAGTATAAGAATTTTAAAAATAAATTAACTTTGAATTTTTAATTGACAATAAAAGTTGTATATATTTATCATGCCCAAAATGTTGTTTTGAAATACATACACATTGTGAAATGTCTAAATTGAACTCATTAACATATAAAATTAGCCCACATGCTTTTTTTTGGTGTGGTAAGAATTCTTAAAAATTTACCCTCTTGGCAATTTTCAAAAATTCAGTATTGTCACCATGTTGTTCAACAGCTCTCTTGAATTTATTTCACCTATTCCCCCTTTATCCTTTGACCAACTTCTTTCCAGGCCCTTCCCCCACAACACCACCCTAGCCCCTGATAACCACCATTTTATTCTACTCTCAACCAACTTCTGTGAGTTCAACTTTTTTTAGATTCCACATGTAAGTGGGATCATCTATTATTTGTCTTTTTGTGCTTGGCTTATTTCACATAACATAATGTCCACCAGCGTTTTTCCATGTTATCAAAAATGACAATACATCTTTCTTCTAAGGCTGAACAGTAGTCCACATGAAACATTTCCTTTAACCATTCATCCACTGATGATGACTTAGGTTGAGAGGTTGAGTCCATATGTTGGCTATTATGAAAAAATGCTGTAATGAGCATGATAATACAAATATTTCTTCTGTACACTGATTTCATTTCCTTTGGAGACAACCCAGAAGTGGTATTGTTGGGTTATATGGTACTTTTATTTTTCATTTTTAGGAAAACCTCATACTGTTTTCATATGACTATATTAAATTACACTCCCACCAACATGTATGCAGAGTTTCCCTTCCTCCATATTCTTTCCAACATTTATCTTTTCTTTTTTTTTTCCAGGTATGGGGATTTGACCTTCAAACTACACCCCCTGCCCAATTTTTTATTCTTTAAAAATAGAGGGCCTCACTAAGTAGCTGAGGCTGTCAAATGCTGGGATTACAAGCATGCGCCACCATGCCCGGCTGCTATCTTTTCTCTTTTTGATAAAAGCCATTCTGACAGGCAGAAGGTGATATCTCATTGTGGTTTTAATTTGCCTTTCTCTGATAATTAGTGATTTTGAACATTTTTATACATATCTCTGAGTCATTTGTATGCTTTCTTTTGATAAGTGTCTATCCAGATCCTTTGCCCATTTTTAATTCTATTTGTTATCTTACTCTTAAATTGCTTGAGTTCCTTGTACATTTTTTATTAACCCCTTATCAGATATGTGGTTTGCAAGTATTTGTTCTCATTTCCTTGTGTTGTCTCTTCGCCCTGTTGTGGTCGGACAGAAGCTCTTTAGTTTGATGTAATCCCACTCATTTACTTTTACATTTGCTGCCTATGCTTTTAGGGTCATATAAAAAAAAATCACTGCCCAAACCAATGTCACTAAGTTTTCCCCTATGTTTTCTTCTAGTTCTTTACAGTTTTAGGTCTTACATATAAGCTTTAATCCATTTTGAGTTGATTTTTGTATACAGTGTGGGTCTTCGTGTTTCCCAAACTTATTTATGAAAATGACTATCCTTTCCCTACTGTGCGTTCACGATATGTGTCAAAAAGCCAAAGATCATACATTCATGGATTGCTGGAGTCTCTATTCTGCTTCTTCGGCCCATACATTTGTTTTTATGCCAGTTCAATACTGCCTTGATTACTATATCTTTGTAAGTATATTTTTAAGCCAGATAGTATGATGCCTCCAGCTTTGATTTTGTTGTTGTTGTTGTTGTTGTTCAAGATTGAGCTATTTGAAATCTTTTGAAATTCCATGCAAATTTTAGGTAATTTTTGTTTTGCTTTCGAGGAAAAATAGTCATTAAAACTATAAGAGAAGGCCGGGCATGTTGGCACACGCTTGTAATCCCAGCGTACGGGAGGCTGAGACCAGAGGATCGCGGTTCGCGGACAGCCTCAGCTACTTAGTGAGACTCTCAGCTACTCAATGAGACCCGGTTACAGAATAAAGAATAAACAATAGAGCAGGGGGTGTAGCTCGGAAGTCGAATGCCCCTGGTTTCCATCCCCAAAACCACACACACAAAACAAACTATAACAGAAATTGCATTGAATCTGCAGATTACTTTGGGCAGTATTGGCATTTTAACATTAGCTCTTCCAATACATGAGCATGGAATATCTCTCAATTCCTCTGTATTTTCTTCTTCTTTTTCTTTCCATCAATGTTTTATAATTTTCAATATACAGATCTTTCAATTATTTGGTTAAGTTTATTCCTCAGCATTTTTTTGTTGCTATTGTAAATGAGATTTTTCTTTCTTGATTTCTTGTTTAGATAGTCCCCGTATTCAAGAATAGAAATGCTACGGGTCTTGGTAGGTTGACTTTAAGGACAAGTGAACTTCTGTTTGTTATGCATGCCACACAGTGCCAGGAACATTTCTGTCTATGTCAGGGAGTAAGCTGCACAAAACCAGCATAGAAAACCTGGAAGTGCTCTTTCCACATCCTGCAGCTTCACAATCAGAAGTGGGTGTTGTCTGAAAACTCCAGCCCCAGAACAACTAGAGCAGAACAACCTGAGCAGGTTTTGACAAAAGCTGGAAATTTCAGGAGGGTCAGAGCTGCAAAGCATATCTCTTAGGTACTACTTTGCTTTGGCAGGGATGGAGGGTGGGGAGAGGTGATTCATCTGTTGGTCTAGAAAAGACTTCTGTCTCTTGTTCCTACATTTTGGAATCCTAGTCATTCATTCTGTTACAACCGGGAAAACATTTCTTTACATACGCCTTAAAATGCACAGGGGAAGCAACGTGTACATCACTTCAATGTACAGGTTGAAAGGTGACTGGTCCTTGGCTTATTATTACATCATAGTTGAATAATATATGGAATGTTGGGTAGAAAGATGCCAATGATCAGAGCACCCTGCACTCGCTCTAACACATGGAATGTTTCATTTAACCTTAACAGTACCGCTGATGAAGGTCGTCAGTAGATTCACTGTACAGAAGAAGTAACTAAATTGTTCAGGGAAACACACACTTGACAGATATCCAAACACACAAAGGGAAGAGACAGGGGTAAACCCAGACAACCAAGTCCAAAGCGTTCCTTCCTTGGGCTTCATCATGGCAACCTAATTTTTTCAGAAAGCGCTTTTTCTATCTCTCCGATGGTCTCTTTCACTTTCCTCAGTTTAAGTCGCTAATTTATTAATGTGCTACGCCTTCCACTTGAACCTTGACAATACTTGTTCATTTCATGTTGGTGGGGTCCAGCCCTACCTGATCAGTAACCAAGATGCTTTTTACCTAGTCGACGAGAACAGACATCCCAGGTGAGAGGCAGGTGCTCTGGATCCCAGGGTGAGTCCTGTAAGAATCTCTTCTGGGGTCCACATTTCTCTGCCTTTATCATTACTACACAGAAACCTCAGCACCGAACCATCTCCTTGGGTTATTGTAAAGACAAACTGAGATAACAGATGTGAAAGCATTTTGAAAATGTCACAAACGCTATACAAATTTAGGCACCATTATCACAAAGGCAATAAAAGGATTTATCGCTCTGATAAGTGGCGAATATGGTTTTGTGACTTCTTTGTTTCCAAGAATGGGAGTAATTGCCGTTGGCAGATGAACCCAAGGCAGTTAACCAAACCCAGGAGGATTTGGGAAAAGGCACAACTTGGCCAATTCCGAATGATTTTAAAAGACTGTAAAAATAAACAAGTATTCCAATATAATTAATTCCAGCTCCACCAAGCCTTCCTGCTACTTGGAGCAATGTAGCTTGTTATGAAGCAATTACCCTTTGAATCTTTTTAATCCCAGCTGATCATTTTCAGCTTTAATTGTCTTGCTGGGCTTGAATGTTGCTACAGTTCAAATGCAGCCAATTAGCACGGGGCCGAGAGTGTGTGATGTTTTGCGTGCAAAGAACACTCCTTGCAATCCCTGGTGGACTTTGCCCCTGGCCGCACCAGTAGCCACAGCTCATACCTTCAGCGGCTGCTTGGTGGAGGCAGGGCCAGGGCGGCTCAGAGAAAGCACTGAAGCAGAGAGTCGCGCCCACCAGCCTCAACAAAAGGGACACACTCTCAAACACTTGGGTCAAAACATGGTTGGGAATGCTTGTGTGGAGGATGCCCATGTCACTGGAGATGGTTAAGCAGAGAACATCTGGGTGGGGTGGAGAGGGAGAGACCTGGCCTTTGTGATCACAGCACTCTCTCCCTCCCGTGGAGATCTGGGAGCCAATGTGATTCAGATACAAGGACATAGAGTGAAGAGGTAAAGAGTGTCATCCTCCAATGAAGGTATTTTTTTAATGATGAGTAGACCTATCAAAAAAAAGAAAAAGTGTCAGCCTAGAACCTAGGGCCTAGGTTCCTAGCCTGGAACCTAAGGCTCCAATTCCATTTCTGCCATATACTCACTGAAAACTGTAGAAGAGGACGCAGGGGCACATCTCTGCAGGTTTGCTCTGCTTGGGACGATGATTGGTGCTTAACCTCGTGACTCATTTTCCTCATCTGGCAAACGGTGATGACTGCAGGATAAACTGCCTAACACTGTTCTGGGACCAACACACTCACTCGTTTATCCCAATGCCCCTTAGAAGGCCCACCTGTGTTAGCCAGGGCCTCCCCTGTGCTCCCCTGCAGGAGATGTCGGAGGGCTCTCCCTGACCGCCCTTGCCCGCTGCCCTCTGCACACCATATTGCTGCTGGAGCCCTTCAAACTGAAGTCGAATCCTGCTCCTGGATTCGATAGGTTCTGGTAGGTGCAGGATCTGGATAAAAGGAGAAAGCTGCGTGAATACAGGTTCTTCCTGAAGAAAGTGCATCTGCTCTCGATGGAGATATCAGCCTCAGCTCTTCGAACCGGACCTTCACCGTCATTTCTCTGGAGAGTTTCCTGACCTTTTCATCTGTGACTGGAACCGAATTAGTGGTCACTCTGATTTAAGAGAATCCAGCTCTTGAGCTGCTGTAGGTGCTGCTATCCCCCAGCACCTACAGGATAAAGCCCACGTTCCTCCGCCAGATGAATAACGCCCTTCGAAGCCAACTCAATCACCATTGTTAGAAGGCCCACCCATTCCACCTCCCTCGCGGTCTTTCTTTCAAACCACTCATCATTCACCAAGTTCCCATTCCTGTCACACAGTAAATATGACATGAGCCTCAGCTATATGTTTTCTTAGTCAGTTACCTTGCCACATCTCAGATATTTATGGAGAGAGTTTTAAGTATTGGGGAAACTATACCTCTGAGACTCGGTTCTGCTGTGTGTCGTTGGATAAGTTCCTAAGCACTCTGAACCTCCATGCCCTACATAGTAGCAGATGGAAATGATCATTCCTATCTCGTAGAATAACCATGAAAAGCAAGTGAGGATTCCTGGATGGCTGTTCCTCTGCACTACTGGGCACACATCGGGAGCTCCAGGTCTTCGGCTTCCTTCCCCTCACCTTAGTCTTCCCAGATCCAGATGGCAGAGAGTTACATGGTCAACTTGGCGCCCAAGACAGGCTTCCCTTGGCACAGACTGGGCTGTACCAATGTTCACCCGGCCGCGCCCAAGCATCAGGTGCCGTATGTGTCACAGAGACACGGGGGAGACACGAAGGTCTCACTCTCCATATTAGTCATGGCTCGCTAGAGTAACAGGACGCAACACATTGGTAAAAGGGGATTTATCAAGTCTGCTTACAGTCCAAAGCCATGGAGTCCCAGGTTGCCAACTGTGCATGGAGAGCTGGAGAAACCAGCATCTGGTCCAGCAGCTCAAGAGCTGGATTCTCTTAAATCAGAGTGACCACTAATTCGGTTCCAGTCACAGAAGAAAAGGTCAGGAAACTCTCCAGAGAAATGACGGTGAAGGTCCGGTTCGAAGAGCTGAGGCTGATATCTCCATCGAGAGCAGATGCACTTTCTTCAGGAAGAACCTGTATTCACGCAGCTTTCTCCTTTTATTCAGATCCTGCACCTATCAGAACCTACATTCAGGGCAGGACTTCCCCATCAGTTTGCCATCACATAAACCAATCCTCTCGTCAACACAGCCAGAGTCACACCATCTTAGGTGTTCTTCATGATCCAGTCACGTTGACAATCAAGACTAACCATCACACTCTGAAAGCTGGGTCTCACTTGGAAAACCCGCAGCTCCCCAGCCAGACCACAGGCTGAGCGGGAACTTCACCAGCCTGGGCTCCGCAAGGCCAGGAGGCTGAGACATTAGCCCTTTCCCGGACTGGGGACAATCTGCCACACTTGACATTTCCCCCATTAGAAGGCAGTCAAGTTTAAGGGTGCCAGGGAAGTGGCCCTTTCGGGAATTTAGGATGCAGGAAAAGACAAGACCTCATTGATAGGGACGTAGGCTCTGCCCTATGTTTCACCCGCCAGCTAAATCTGGACCACAGCAAAACTGTAGAAAGACCACAGAGAAGCCGAGCCCAAGTGTGGTGCCACACACTTGTAATCCCAGGATTCTGGAGCCTGAGACAGGAGGATGGAAGTTCATGTACAACCTCTGCTACTTAGTGAGGCCCTTTGCAACTCATTGAGATCTTGTTTCAAAATAGAGTTAAAAATAGAGTTGGTTGTAGCTAGGAGGTAGAATGTTCCCAGGTTCCATCCTGAGTGCTAAAAAAAAAAAAAAAAAAAAAAAAAAAACACAAAGCTCAGACTTTTCAATCACTCCAGGAGGGGTTGGAACTCAAGAGTGACCTGTCCCCTGCGTCCACCACTGGCCACGACCCCACCTCTCCCCTCCCCCATGGCCTCCCTGACCTCTGCATTGGTTGGGGTTTCTTTTCCCTTCCTGGTGGATTTTCATACACATTTTATTTCATCTGCCCACAGATATTAGAGGGGGAGGAGGAAGCACATCTTATATATGTCACCAGACTCCTGAAGATTGTCTGGGATGCAGGTCCCAAGCCCTTTTCTGAAATGAGTCTAGTATTTGGGAAATTAGATGGAGGGAGAGAGAAGGGGAAGAAGAGAATGTCAGGAAAATAGAAAAAGATAAAAGAAAGCTATGATGAAGACAAAGGAAGTTTTTATTATTACTGCATATTAATTGTACAAAAGAATGAGATTTTGTGACACTTTCACATATGTATATAACACACTTTGATTGATTCCACACTCCTTATTACTGTTTCTTATCCCTCCTCCTCCCTGTCTCCTTCCCAGAAGGAAGTTTTTATAAAAGTTAAATATATACCTGTCATCTGATCCAGCCATTCTTCTAAATATTTACCCAAGAAAAGTGAAAGCATACATCCTTACAAAGTCTTCCACATAATATGTTTATAGACTTCACTTATAGTACCCCAAAACCAACGCAATCCTCATAAGGTTGTCTATCCCTTACAGATAAATAACTGTGGTATATCCATACAGTGAAGTGCTACTCGACAATAAAAATGAGCAAGCCCTTAACATGGATGAATTAAAAAATAAGCATGCTGGGGAAAAGATACCAGACCCCCAAAAGGGGGGAGGCTCATACTGCACAATTCCATTTCTATAACATTCTGCGAATTTTTAGCTCTAGTGGGGAAGGGGATGTGGAGAGAAGAGATCACCATGGGACGCAAGAGGCCCTTGGAGGGATGGATACGTTTGTTTTCTTGATCATGGCGAGGCATTCAAGGATATCTACATATGTACACACTTATCAGATTGCCCACACTGAATGTCGGTTTATTGTATGTCAATTAAACCTCAATAAAACTGATTGAAAAAGAAGACGTCTGCTATCCTGACCAAGTGTTAGGTGAAGTGGAAGACAAGAGCAAGGAGATAAAGAAGCAGGGAGACCTGGTTCCCAGCTACCTTCTCAGGGCGCAGAAATTGCCCAGCAATTACTTTATTGCCCAGGACTGGACTTTGATCTGCCAGAGTTCAGAAAGATGGAAAGTAGACTGAGAAAAAATGCTGAGAACCAACTGACGAGCAAGAGCCCCAGATCCAACTTCAAGAACGTACGCAAAGCTGGTCTGCTCAGAGAGGCATATCATTAAAAACTCGCAGGGACTTACTGAGAAAGGATCACACATGTAAACAGGAGCTTAAAACGGAGCCAGTAACTGGAATGACAAGATGCGAGCACATTTAAATCCAACCAAATGTTTGGCTGGAAGCAATCGCTAAACCTACGTTCCCACCAATGTGTCAGACAGTGGCAGCTGGAGACTTCCACTGGGGACACGTGAATGGGAGTGGAGAGACCAGACGGGTCCCAGTGAGGACGTGGGATGACGGCCAAGCCACCCTGTTGACCTCGCTGCCACTGTGCGAACGACCAGGGGCCGCAGCACCTAGGGCTGCGGGACTCACAGCGCCCACCTGGGATGCAGAAATGGAGATGAGACTCAATGTGGAAATGGAGAAGTCACGAGAGGAGGGATTTTCCCCAATATTCAAGTTTTCATGACTATTTCCTGCAGTGACCCGCTCTTAGGACATTCTGAGAGGCAGCCCCGGGTGGTGCTGGATTTGGACTCCCTGAGCTGAAACTGTGCCTGTCTGCCTACTTCTTTGCCTGTGCAACCTCAGCCATGCTATCTAGACACTAACTCGCCTCCTCTATAAAAACAAGGCAACAAATAACCCCACCGCCTGTGGTTATTTAGCCAGCACTCCCCCAGATTTGCAGAATCAATAGGATGTGCACAGAGGTGGGGGAGGGGGGTATTTAAGCAACTGGGTCCTGAGCTAGTGGAGACTGGCCTGTCTGCAATCTGTGAGGTAGGCCAGCAGGCTGGAGACCCAGGGAAAAGCCGCAGTTCAAAGCTGAAAGCCATCTGCTGGCAGGATTCCTTCTCCCTTTGCGAACGTCAATCTTTGTCTACTACAGGCTTTCAATAGGTTAGATGAGGCCTGCTCCCATTATGAATAGTAATGGGCTTTACCCAAAGTCTACTGATTTCAGCATTCGTAGCATCTAAAAAAATAGCTACACACAGTCAGTCGTGGTGGTGCATGCCTGTAATCCCAGTCCTTGAGAGACTGAAACAGGAGAATGTCAGGTTCAAGGCCCGCCCCAGCAACTTAGCAAGATCCTCAAAAATAAAATGGAAAAGAAAAAAAAAGCTGGGGGGAGGCTGGGTGAGGTAGGATGCTCCTGGGCTCACTCTCCAGTACCCCACATGCACAGACAAACTAGATTCACAAAAACATCTAGAATAATGTTTGCCCAAATATCTGGGTATGCTGGCCTAACCAAGTTGATTCATAAAAATCATCACCTTCTCCCTTCCTGCCACTTTTTCCTGACAGATCTCACAACAGCCCTCACATTTCAATCAGATCTGGGGAAAGTGTCTTCTTATTCTTCTCCTTCTTCCCTCTCATGCTCCTCTTTCAAAAGCTCTCCTGGAGTCCTGGTCCCTAGCCCTGCTCTTCACCCTTGTCTTTCCTGGCGCCCATTACAGTCCCCCAAACAGATCTGTCCTCTTTAAACAACACCCATGCTCTACCCCAGTGGCACTCAGCCTTGACTGCTCTTGGGAATCATCCAGGGAGCCCTTAAACAGCCATAGAGCTAGGCTGCTCTGCTCTGATGAGAAAGGAAAGCAGAATGCCAGCAGACTGGTCCTGAGCATCAGAATTCCTTATAAACTCCGTGGGTGATTCCAGTTTCCAGTATGCTACCACATTTGTTCTGGATCCATCCTTTCAAAATCCAGTCCCATCTCAGGTGGTCCAATATCTATCTCCTCTACCGCTACTTAAATGTTGGCTCTCACAAGTTTTTTCTGGAAACAATACCTTAATGAAGGAGAACACAGAAGATGAGAATCCTGATCAGCCAGGATGGGAGAGGCACCTAAGCTGGGTCGCTATTACTCTAACACACCTCACACCGGGACACCTGCTTGGAGGATCAGCCTTATTTTTGCTGTGGTTCCTGGAAGAACATACTCTGGTGAGCCTGGATCGCCAAGGACAACAAGAGAAAAGAGAAAATAAACACACACACACACAAGAAAACAGATGGGCTGAATAATAAGTCTAGGAGGCCAGCAAGACAGAAAGTCAAGTCGCAGGAGTACTGAGCATTGGGAATGAGGATCCTCACTGCTTGGTTGTCTTGTCAGACCAAAGCCCACCATGCTGTTCTGCGATCTTCAGTCCTCACTACTCTGAGAAGTGGTTCTCTCCACACACATGTTCAAGATAGAGTCTGGGGCTCAGAAGTGGGAAGCGATTCAGCAAGGCCTGACTAGGATTTGCAAAGGGTTTCCTCATCTGCTGTCTCCTTAAGACCCTTAAGACCCTAAACATTCCTCATCTGTTGTCTCACTAAGACCCTAAACATTCCAGCCTGGCTCATTTTTCTCAGCAAGTTTTGCTGACTTAGGTCTGCAATTTTACTAAGTATACATTTCACAGATGAGGAAACGCAAGTGCTAAGAAGTGTTGAGTTTGCCCCAAACCACATCTCTGTGTAGACCCAGGACTAGGGGCCACACCCCCACTCCCTCGGGCCAGCTCTCCCTTGCTTTCCTTATATGTGGGGCAGTCTTTCCACTCCCTCGCTCCCTAGAAAGTTTAACTTCCATTCTTTGCTACTGTACTGAGGTCCAGTCAGCCCACCATATTTGTGGGTTCTGCATTGGTGAATTCAACCAACTATAAATCAAAAATATTTGGGAAGAAAAATTACATTTGTACTGAACATCCATAGGTGTTCAAGTCCACTATATAAAATGGTGCAGCATTAGCACACAACCTGCACAATGCTCCTGAATACTTTACATCGCCTCGAGATTGCTTATACTTCATGCATGTCACTGCTACAGAAATAGTTGTTATACTGCACTCTAGGGAATAGCATGAAGGGAAAGCTCTGAACATGTTTAGTGTTGACACAAATTTTTTTCTCAAACATTTTTAATTCCAGGTTGATTTCATCCACCAATATGGAACCCAGGGCTATGGAGAGGCCACTGTAATGATGTTGGAGCGTTCTGCTCCCCTGGTTTCATGTCTGAACAGGAAGGATTCTATAAAGTGCCATCTCTTCCAGCCCCTGCCCCATGCTCACCAGGGAAAGCATGACTGGGCTGAACGATTGTCTTGGGGAAGGATTGAATGGCATGGCGTCACCCTCCCCTTTCCCTCATGGAGGCAGCTCATGGCCCACACTCTGGCTCGGTAACATCACCGGCATTCTGGCCTTGGACACAGTCAGAGAGAGAGGGAAAAGGAGAGGGAGACAGAGAGAGAAAGAGCAGGCAGGAGCATCTGCAGCCCTCCTGAGCATTGGAAGGGCCTGTCCAAGGTGGAGGCACTGAAGGGTGGGGTCTTGGAGCA
The DNA here is from genome assembly GCF_963383645.1 of Muscardinus avellanarius. NCBI lineage: Eukaryota > Metazoa > Chordata > Mammalia > Rodentia > Gliridae > Muscardinus > Muscardinus avellanarius. Next base: position 14,609,983 of record NC_137789.1, on the reverse strand, counting down.
AGGGCAACCTTAGATTAAATCCTAGTACCGCTTTTGCCAGCTGGCTGCCTGGGCCACTGCCTGGCTCCCTCTGAGCCTCAATATTATTTTCAGCCAAACCATTTCACAAGCAACTGCAACTGTTGAAGGGAAAGAGAGTGGGTGTCAGAGCTGGACAGAGACGGGAGGAGGGGGAAAGTTCAAAGCTACTTCAAGATTTCCATGATGATGAGAGAGGAATCCAAACTTGAATGGGGGGGTGATCTGGCGTTAACTACAATTAACTAATGGAGTCACATTGGAGAAGCCAAAATGAGAGCCCACAAAATTAAGTTGGGGCATGTAGACTCACGGTGCCTGAGGACATCTGGGTAGAGATGCCCAGCAGACAGGTGACATGCAGGGTGTGAGGCTCAGGCAAGGAAGACAGGCTACTGAGACAGGTATCCTCTTTACCGCCTGGCAGTACCATGGTGAGACCAGTTCCGATAAAATGTTTGGCTGGCATATTCTCACATAGTCCTCCCTGCCAGATCTGGCCTTATTGTCTTCACGGCATCTAATACCTCGGATGTAGCACCCCTATGTTTTATCTCGATGTTGTTTATTCCTTGCTTGCTTCCACAGTAAAATTTAGCCTTTGTGAGGGCAAATATAATTTCTTATTTTGATCATTATTGTATCTCCAATGTGTACAAGAATTGCCTGACACCTCATAGATGCTCAGAAATTGCTGAATGAATAATGATCCTACCACCGAAGTTCACCTGAACTAACGTCCAGGTATGTAAAAATGCTGCGTGCTATAGCAAAGGAGCTCACCATCTCAGCAACACGACCTGCATCTGGGGCCACTAGCGACTTTTGTTCCAGGGGCTGACCTGTGTGCTGAAGGATGTGCTGGAGTCATCCAGATGCCAGGGCTACCCGCCATTCCCCAGCTGGGACCCTCAAAACATCCCCAGACTTCCCCCATGAGTACGACTGGCATGACCCAAGGTTTGTTTTCCCCCACATTACAGCTCGTCGTGGGTGATCTGATGTTCTTCAGGACACATGTTCAAGAAATAAGCCTCCCTCCATCTGAGGCCACCACCCCCAAGGACCCCAGCCTCCCTTGGGGACCCCAGCCTCAAGCCAAAGATAGAAAAAGCAAGACTGTGAAAGAGCCGAGCCTGAGAGCAGCACTCATCATCCCCCACCCAACTATAGACAAGGCTGAGACATGCGGCCTGGCTCAGTGTCCAGAAGAAAAGGGACACAGGTCCAGGCAAAGCCACAGCAGCCCACAACACAACCATTGAGCCATCTCAGCCTGTGAAGGAAATCAGGCCTAGGACAGAGTGCTCATAGGGTCCTTCCTCCATGTTTCTTAATGTTTTAATTTCTTAAGGCAAGGACTTCTGGGTAGTCAGAACCCATGCAATATATATATATATATATATATATATATATATATATATATATATATATATAATTTTTGGGGGGTGGTACTGGGGGTGGAACAGTGGAACACAGGGGCTTTTCTACCTTCAGGTTACACTCCCAGACCTATTTTATACTTTGTTTGGAAACAGGGTCTCACTAAGTTGCTCAAAGCCTCACTAAGTAGCTGAGGCTGGCTTTGAACCTGTGCAATCCTCCTGTCTCAGCCTCCCAAGTGCTGGAATTACAAGCATGCACCACCACCCCTGGCTACCCATGCATTATTTAGTAGCCAAAACACCCACTAAGTCATTCAATGGAAGAGGGATATTAAATTATTTTTTACACATTAGGATAATCTCAGCCTATAAATTGCAATGTCAAAAGATCAACTTCTGATCATTGCCCAAACTTCAAAACCTATGCCTAGCACATAATAGATACTCAATAAATATGTCTATTGCCCCAATTATCCCATTTCTGCACTGGATGATGAGTTTCATGAGGACAGAAACTTTATTTCATTTGCTGCTACTACAATGATGCATATAATAGGTGCTTGATAAATACTTGTTGTTACAAAAACTCAACAAACACAATTCTGCATACTCGGTGTCCGTGTATGTACATTCAGACAATCCTGGATCAAAATTGTGTTTGTACTGAACCTGTTAACAACCTTTTTTTTCCTTGTTATTATCCCCTAAAGAATACAGTATTACAAATAGTAACATCATTCACACCATGTTAGGCATTATAAGCAATCTAGAGCTGATTTAAAGTATACACAGTTGTGAGTAGGTTGCATGCAAATACCACACCGTTTTATTTAAGGATCTAGATCATCATGGGTTTTGCTATCTTCGAAAGGGTCCCCTGGTAGGTCCTGAAGCCAGGCATTGTACTGGGCTCTGGAGGTCAGTCATACCCTCTCAAAGTGCCCAGGCTTTTTCTCCACAATCCCAGCATGTGCTATTGTTGAATCGAGTTGGACCATACAAATGCAAGACCTGTCCAGAGCTTAATCCCTATACTAACACCCCGGAGGAAAAGTGGAACTGTGCTGGTTAAAATGCTGTGGTTTGTTCTGCCTGAGAATGCCGGGGCTCTGTGGTTCAGCACCAGGGGTCTCCTCCCACCATCCAGGAGCACCACCTGACCCTCCCCAGAACCCCGGTGCCTTCTTCCCCCTGCATTTCTCCACTCCTTCTACTTACCACCCCCCATCAAATGCGCTCAGGCTGGGCATGGGGCAGGGGTCCAGCCAAGCCTGTTTGTGTTATGCAGTAGGAGGAGCCTGGGGTGTAGAGCAGGTGCTTGGTTTAAACCCTGGCCCATTGTTTTCTTTCTGGTTCTCTTCCTCTTTCTTCTCTTTTTACCTTTCTTTCTTTTCTCTTTTCACACGCTAAGCGTGTGCTCTACCACTGAGCTCACCCCAAATCCCAGCCCCATTGTTTTCTGTGTGGCTTAAGGCAGACCATTAACCACTCTATGCCTCCGTTTACCCATCTGTAAAGTGGGCAAGAAATTAATAACTCCCTCATAGATTTGTTGGGAGTTAAATGAGTTCATTCTGTGCTTGCACTTGTGACGGTAGCTATCTGTGTGAATAACAAAAATCAACCCCGCAAGCAAGAAAGAGCATCTTTGCATGACAGATGAGGTTAATTGTACTGCTGCAGAGTCCTACGACTTAGTAGGGGCTCAAAAATGTTGACGGAATACATGAAGGCTTACCGTTCTCCTGCCTAATACTGGATTTTAGGAGCTTTGCTACGGGCATCTCCTACCTCACTCAAAAATAAAACCAGGTTCATTTTCCCCCTCGGCCAAGCTCATGCAGATGAGCAAGACCCTCTGACTCCACGTCCAGTGCCACCATGGTGCGATGGAGCCCGATTCCGTGCAGCTAACTCTGTGTCGGCCGCTGTGTTTTTGAGCCATGGATATAGTAAATTCCAGAGAAAAAGGGTGTTATGTAAAAAGTCACATGGTATCACGAACTCCCTCCACTGTTATCTATTTACTTTTCAGTTGCACTTGAGAGTGTGTTTGAACTTGTCCCTGAACTCTTAGTCACTCAAAACACAAGCACGCTTTGCAAAGCAAGTTTGCCTCCGGTAAGATCCACCCCACAGAGACGCCGGGTGGCTTTCTGCGCCACACTTTCGCACCTGTCGCTCCCTAGCTCGGCTTAGCTGTACCTGCGCCTCCTATTGAAATGCTTCTGTCCATCCCATCCTGCTCATTCTCCTAAGCTGATGTCTTTCAAGAAGAATCTCAAGGGAAGTGCACCTTGAACGGCACGTCGAGCCTCTGCTCTGTCTTGATTAGGTATGTTTGATCAGCCTGAACTCCATTTCTCTCCTCTACCTTCATCACGTAACTACTCCTCCCAGACAGCCTCAACAAACCAGCCTGCCACAGCCATGATGAGCCATGCCTGCCACAGATGAGGCCCCACATCTCTAATTGCTTCAAATCTTAAAAGCAGGAGAGGAGGGAGGCAGGGAGGGAGACGAGGAAACTCTTCACCCCTCTGAACTCCAGGTTTGAACCTTGTTAGGATCCAAGAAGGGATGGCTGAGGAGCACCACATCCTTGGGAGGACAATCTCTGCTGCTGTCACTGTTAACTCTGCTTCCCTGGATGTTAATTCCCAGAGATCAGCCAAGAAGTTAAGACTCTACAGCTTCTTATTCCTGATGATCCACCAAGCAGTTCTCCTGCAAGAACCAAAAGGACTTTTTCTTTTTTCCAGGTTTCTGTTATTAGTTGAAGAGTGTCTCTCCAAAAAGACTTGGGGAAGCTCTCACACCAGGACCAGTAAATGTCCCCTAACTCGGAAATAGGTTCTTTGTAAATATGATCTAGTTAAACTGAGGGCATCCTGAACTACGAGGGGCTCTAATCCATCGTGACAGGTGTCCGTATTCAGAAGAGTGGAGACAGAGACAGGCAGGCAGGGGAGACGACAGGTGAAAACAGAGGTAAAGACAAATGTAACACATCTACAAGATTCCTGGTAACACCAGAAGCTGAAGATGGCGGTGAACCGATTCACCCCGGAGTCTTCAGAGGGAGCACAGCCCTGGTGACACCTCACTCTTAAACATCTACCTCCAAAAGTGTGAGAAAGGACATTTCTGATGGGTTAAGCCCCCCAATTTGTGGTACTTTATTATAGCTGCCCTAGGAAACTAATAAGGTTGCCACCCTACTCCCTCCTGCCTTTGTAACTTTTCTTGGGGCAATCTCCCTGCCTAGGAGAACCTGGCATCCTCTCCCCAACCTACACCAGGTCCCAGGATGCTGAGCTTGGGATCCTGTGACCTCTGCTTCCTCTAGCCTAACTCTTCACAAGGTGCAGTGTGTGTGTGTGTGTGTGTGTGTGTGTGTGTGTGTGTGTGTGTAGCACTGGGGATTGAACTCAGGGACATTCTACCTGGGCTACATCCCAGACATAATTTATTTTTATTTTTAAACAAGGCCTCAGTAGGCTAATGAATCTCACTATTGGCTGAGGCTGTCTCTCAGTCTCCTAAGTACTGGGATTATAAACCACCACACCTGGCTCACAGGGTACGATCTGATTGATTGTTTATCTCCACTCACAAGACCGTGTCCTAGTCAGTTTTGAATGCTCTGCAGAGCCCCTTGTTAGACATTCAATAAATGACAAGAAAAGTACAGGAAGAAGCCAGATGAGGCGGCTTATGAAGATACAAAGATGAACAAGAAACAGTCCTTGCCCGGGAGACATATATCAATTTCAGAAGAGAAGAGTCAGAAGACTGACATTGCTTAACACCGTAACTCCATGCCCAATCTGCTGACACATCCCGCTGGCTTCCTGGGTGCTCGTTCATGCAGGGCTTCTTCAATTCTGACACTATTAACCGCTTCATAAAGGGCAGAGACCATGTCCTCTCTCGGCAGAGCATGGGAGGGAGCGTTACTAGGAAGCTGGGGATGAGTTGTTTCGAGGTGCTAATTAACTCAAACTTTTATTAATGTTGCAAATGAATGAATTGCTTCTACTCAAACCCAGTATAGCAAGGACTCACACAGGGATGACCAGGTAGAACTCTCCTGGAGAATAGCCACTCCTGTGTATCCCTCTAGACTCAGCTAAGGTTTTGCCTCCTTGGGGAATCCTTCCTGAGTTCCCTGCTTCAGGTAGCGGGATGAATACCTTCTGACCTGAACCTCGGTGTACAGTGCCGTGTCATCTGTGCGTTTATGTTAGAGTCCAGTATTGCACATGAGCTAGCCGCCTGAGGACAGGGACTTGTCCAATTTCCAGGGCTTAAGACCCAGAGGCCCTGGAAGGGTCTATTGAATCAACCTAACCTGGCTCTAGGAGAGAGTATCAAGTCTCCAAGACAAAGGTTTGGAAACCTCAGCATCAGTAAATTTGCTTTGGCAAGTCCAACCACCCTGAAAACCAGAGAGGCCAGCTACGGGATACATTTTCTTTGTCTGAGCCACCAGACAAAAATGACAGCAGCTTTCACCAGTCTGAAGTTACCCACCTGCATGAAGTTTTATTTTCCACTAAAGCCATGGAAAAATTACCTGAGTCATTCTTGACCCATCTGTGGAGAGCTGACCCATCACATGCAGATTCCTGATTTAATAAATTGGCTATTGACCAGATAAGTCATCCCATAAACCCTCCTGCTTGGCCTTGACCCAGAGCTCTACCTTCCTGCAGGGGCCTGATTCATTCTCCATGACACCTGTCAGCAGGGCTAATGACCTGGTTCCCAGGAAAGGACAGGGCAGCCTCAGAGAACAAGACAGAGAGGCAGGGCAGAGGCACAGCCCAAGGCCAGCGGGAAGGGAGGTTTCCCTGGAAGACAGACGTAAGCGCAGCTCTGGGCATACACACTGGCTGTTTACCCAGGAGCCTGGCACGGTGTGTTGCAAGACCTCCTTCACAGAGGGACTGCAACCTGTGCATTACTCAGCAGCAGCCCGGCTGAGCCCGGGGTGAGCCTGCCCAAGGAAGCCTGCCGTGCCCAGGTTGCACCTTTTACCCCGGGAACTCGCCTAAGGCCAATTCCTATGACAGCTGCCAAGAGAGGCTGGCCTGAAGGAGTACAGGGAGGCGGGGCTTGCCCGGAGCTGCTGCCTTCTGGGACTTTCTTCCAGTGCATGCTGGGGTGTGTCCTAAAAAAGGGCTTTACAAAGCAAAGATGAGGTGGACCTTTGCAACCATCTCCCAGCCAATCTCTCCCTCTCTCGATGGCTGTCTTGCCCCCCAAGGATCTTTCTTCCTAACACTCTTGAGAGAGCGTGCAGGGGGCTCCTTGGAACCACTTGCTGGCCTTCACAAAGCCTTCAAGGGTTCGTGTTTGCTCTATTCCAGCCCATTAGCAGGATGGACACCATCCTTCCCAACCTCAGCTTCCGCAGTCAGACCTTCCTTCACGTTTGAGATGCCCCAGGGAGCAAGCAGGGCATGGTGATCCCCAGCACCTCTACCAGAAGCACCCCAACTCTGATAAACACTGTTGACCATTTGCAAATCTTTTCCAAAAGGCTATGCAAAGATACCTTCCCAGTCCCCAAACCCCTGCACAACTAAGTCCCTCCCATAGATCTCCCGGGACTCGTTCCTCATGGGGTTTTCGGCTCCGCATTAGAGGCTGATGCAGTTTCCCCAGATATACCATGTGTATCTCAAGTCTCTCTGTCAGAACATGTAATGCTTACTGCCAAAAAGTAAGACTATAGCGTGGGGATGCCCTCCGTGATGGAACCCATGCTCAGCACGTGCGAGGTCTTGGACTCAACCTTCAGCACCAAGAATTAAAAAAAAAAAAAAAAAAAGCCAAGACTCACAGGGTCTTCTGAAGTCAATGCACAAATTTGCACTCACCTGCATGCTGCTCAAATATACAGAGGTGTCGCAAAGCGACTGCTGCAACTCCAAACATGTAAGGAGATGAAATTAAGCCAGAATCCATCTAGAGCTTTGGCGGCGATAATCTTATTGATGTTTAAAATCCTTATCTTTAGATGAGTGTACAGAATCCACCCAAAATGTGAGCAGGACTCACGTCCTTCACTGTCTCCACATGGATCCAGTGGTCACTATAAATGGCTGACACAACCTTTCGGCTGCCTCTCCCCGCGCCAGTCTGTTCTCAAAACACTTCCTGAGTCACCCATTGAAACAGGCCACCACTGTCCCGGCTGTATCCATTCTGTATTCACCTGTACAAACCACAAAGGTCTAGCACTATCTGCCCCATGGCCATTTTTTTTTTCTTTTGTTTAAATTTTTTTCTTAGGGCCAGGCGTGGTGGCACATGTTTGTAATCCCAGCATTCGGGAGGCTGAGACAGTAGGATCGTGGTTCACAGCCAGCCTCAGCTACTTCGTGAGGCCCTTTGCAACTTAGTGAGACCCTGTTTCAAAATAAAGAATAAAAAATAGGGCTGGGGGTGTAGCTTGGAGATAGAATGTCCCCTGGGTTGCATCCCCAGTACCACAAAAATGAATGAATTAATGAATTAATGAATTTCTTAAACTGACACAAAAAATTGTAATGTACTAATGACGTTTTGATCCACCCACACATTGTATGATCAGATTAAACCTACCCCCTCAAACATTTATCATGACTGTGCTTTTGGTTTTGAGACACTCAGTCACCGTCACCCACAGGCACCCTGCTGTACAATAGCAGCCCGAGCGTCTTACTTGTCACAGCAACTAACACGTGCAGAGCCCTTGTTCTGGCCGGGGAAGTTGACACCGCCAAGCACGGGGCAGGCAGGGCATGCAGATGGCTGCTGCCCTAGGACAGCGCCCTCAGCTGTCGATGGATGGGGAGGAAAGGGGATCGGCTTCCCGGGTTCCTCAGCCCTCAGTGGTGACACCGTACCGGCGTCTTCATACTGTCCCCCAGGGGAGTCTCTTGTTCCTGACTCAGGAGATGTTTCTGGATGGACCTCCCAGACAAAAGGCCTCCCCCGTTGGAGGTAGGGGCCAAGCCTGCACCATGACCCCTGAGGCCCCATACATCCGTCACCCATAGTACTCACCCTCACATTCACTCCAGCCATGGTGGCTTCTCAGATGTTCTGGAACATTCTGAGCATGCCTCCAGCAGCTTTGTTGCTGAGAGCACTTTTTACCAGCATGTGTAGCTTTTATATAGGTGCGTGTTTACAGCCACAGGTAACCCCTCCACGCAGGAGGAAAACTCAGACAGGGGAATGCTTTGCTCTGGTCAATCCACTCCTCCATCTCCACTAACTAAAACAGTACTGGATACTTCTCAGATGACTAATAGAGACCTGCTAACTTACTGAATTAATGATGACATGTGTGTGAAACCTGATTAGGCCCAGTAAAAATGCTTATGAACTATCTGCCAGGTCCCAAAACCTCATTAGCACCTCTGCAAAGAACATTTTCACAAGAATCCAACCCTTTCACTTCCTACAGGAAAAAGACCAGAGAGAGTAAACCGTCACCCAATATGACACAGCTTCCTAGCCACAGAATCAGGAGTGAATGAATGCTAGCTCCTGACAGTCATGGCGGGTGGGGAGGCTAGACAGAGGACATTGATTGTCAGGTGAACTCCTTGAAGATTTATGGCTTCTCAAGAAGCAGCGCAAATGTCTTCATCTTTCTGAGTTGTAGTCTTCTTCTCCGTAGAATAGAATGGTGCATGCATTTCAATAAATTCCGATGATTACGTACAATGATGGCTGAAAAAGAGCTTGGAACACGCTCAGTATTCAGGAGGTGCTCACTGGCCCCCAGGACACACTGACTTGAAGGTGTGCAGAAGACAAGAGTCCGGGCAGTAACAACAGCAGCGCTTTGCGGCCATTAGCAACAGCCCGAGCTATGACACTTCCTGTGGTACATTTTATTTAATCCCCATGACACCCTCCAAGCTTGGTTCTAATTATGCTCCGTTCTACAGCTGAAATAACTGAGGCCCGGCGAGGGTGTCTAACCTGCCCCAGGTCACTCAAGGGAGCTGCCACTGCTCTGAGCCCAGGACCACTGAGCTACACTGCTTAAAGAGAAATCGTTGTTGTCTCTGCAGGGTTGTTTTATTTTATTGGTGGTGGTGGTACTGGGGATTGAACCCAGAGACGTTCTACCTCTGAGTTATACCCGCAGCCTTATTTTATTTTATTATGAAACAGGGTCTCAGTAAATCTCGGAGAGCTTCACTAAGTAGCTGAGACTGACCGCAAACCTGTGATTCTCCGATCTCAGCCTCCCAAGTACTGGGATGACAAGCATGCACTGCCACACCCAGTTCTTGGAAATCTTTTTAAATCTCAAAGGCTGTGAAATATAAAGTATACAACCTGCTTCCCAGCAGACTGAGGCTCAGGGCATTTCCCAAGTCTGATGACAGCCCACCTTTAGAGGTCTCTGAAGAAGAAAGCCAGTGCTAAAATCTAGAATCCAGTTCACCATGACAGAAGCCTGCCTAGCTGGGCAGGAAACTCGCCTTTGAAAAGTAAAGTCCTGGTCGGGAATAGCGGTGCATACAAGTAATCCGAGGGCTTGAGAGGCTGAGCCAGGAGGATCGCAGGTTCTAGGCCACCATTGGCAACTTTAGTGAGATTCTCAGCAACTTAGAAGAACCCAGTTTTGAGGTTAAAAAATAATAATAAAATAAAATAAAAAGAGCTGGGGGTAGAACTCAGAGGTAAAATGTCCTGGACTCAATCCCCAGTACCAGGAAGAAAGAAAGGAAGAAAGGAAGAAAGGAAGGAAGGAAGAAAGAAAGAAAGAAAGAAAGAAGAAAGAAAGAAAGAAAGAAAGAAAGAAAGAAAGAAAGATTAATGATGAAGATATAGCTTTTCTTTTTTTTTTTTTTTTTCAGTACTGGGGATGGAACCCAGGGGCCTTCTACCTCCGAGCTACACCCCCAGCCCTATTTTTTTTTGTCTTTTTATTTTATTTTTGAAACAGGGTCTCACTGAGTTGCTAATGGCCTCGGTAAGTAGTTGAGCTGTCCACAAACCTTGATCCTCCCATCTCCAGCTTCTGAATGCTGGGATTACAAGTGTGAGCCACCACACCAGGCCTGAGATATATTTTCTCCTCTCTTCTCTTCTCTTCTCTTCTCTCCTTTCTCTTCTCTTCTCTTCTCTTCTCTTCTCTTCTCTTCTCATCTCTTCTCTCTCTCTCTCTCTCTCTCTCTCTCTCTCTCTCTCTCTCTCTCTTTCTCTCTCTCTCACACACACACACACACACACACACACACACACACACACACACACACACATACACACATATTCCCATAGCCCAGAGCTTCTCAGTATGATTTGGTTTTTGGTCCCAGAGCATTGGCCTCCCCTGAGAACTTCAGAAATTCAGAATCTTAGGTCCTACCCAAGACTTCTAGAATCAGAAACTCTGGGGCTAGGCTCAGCTCTCTGCTGCTTCAGGGAACCCTCCAGGGTTTTCCTACCTACACCAGAGTTCAACAGCCACTGCCTGAGCCTGCAAAAGGCAACCTCCATTCTCCCCACCCCTTCCTCCAAACTGAGCTCTCCAATAAATCACAGCTCCTCTTGGCCTTTAAATGTCAAGGATGCTGAGCTCAGAGAACATGGCCCTCCACTGGAAATTCCGTGCTAAAGCTTTGGCCCTGGGATCATGGAAGCCCCAGGCCAGGCCTCTGCAGCCCACTGAAAACCCACAGCTTCTCGGAAAGGCACCTCCTTTTCCCTTAGAAATACCATAAAATTCATGTTTGGAAAGAAATAAAAAATAGAAAAACAGACCTAATCGGGAAACCGCCGCCTCCAAATGGCACACACTGGCTTTGGGGAGGGAGGGTGCTGAGCCGCCGGGGACCTCGGGGACCTCGGGGGCCGGGCTGCGTCACCAAAGTTAGGCCGTAAACACTCCCTTCACGATGGGCTCATTTGGCGCTGCTCGCTGCCCACTTCAGTCATATAAAGAGCGATAAAGGAAGACAAGGGCGAAATAACCTCTAAATAAAAGATGAGGTAATTTTGAAGGCACATTAGGATTTTATGTGTATTATGGCTTGTGGTTTTTTATTCAAAGCCGGGGAGGGCCGGCTGCTCGCCTGCCAGGGGCTATCACCCTCATAAAGCGCCCTAGTGGGCAGCGCGGAGGGTGCAGGCCTGGGCCCCGCCACCGCGTAGGTGATTTGGAGAAAGCACGGGAAGAGCCCGCGAAGCTACTTTTCATTGTTCCCTTGGCCTGGGTTTTATTGCACCAGGCACTGTAGTTACAAGAATAAAAAGGAAGCATCCTGCGTGGACCCTTCCTCTCAGGCTCACATTCCCCAGCGGGGAGGTTGAACTGAATCCTCAATAGGGCAAGAGAGACTATCCTGAAATGAACTGGGGCTGGCTGCAGGCTGGGAGGGGCACTGCAGGATGCAGAGGGGCGGCGCTTTGCAGTTCAGACGGGGCACCCAGCAGCATCCACGTCCACAAGGCCTGGAGGAGGACCAGCCCCTTAACAGGGCCAAAAGGACTGGGGCAAAGATGAGCGGCCACGGTTTCTTTTCCCAATTTGTTCTTAGGCAGCTCAAGATAGTAAGGAAGTCTAGCTGTCCTGAAAGACAACAGCCCTAAAACAAACTACTTTTGCTACCTTAGTTTCTCATAGACTACTAAATCAAGATTTGCCCGGATTTGGTCAAGGCCACTAGCCGTGTCTGAGAACTTACTAAATATCTGCTGTTGTGAATTAGGGGCTTCGCTTGCATGACTTCAGCACCCTTCAAGATGAAGCTTGCTCTCGCTTCTCAGGGGTGAACATCACAGCACATCTTAGCAGAGACGCGGGGAAGGAGGCAGGATCCAACACTGGCCTCTCTGGCTCCAGAACTCCCGCCGGCTGACTGGAGACCCCAGGAAGAGATGTAGTTCAAGTCCAAAGGCCATCTCCTAGCATCTCTTTGCTCAGGGAGGACAATCTTTGTTCTATATGTGTCTCTAATTAGTAAGGCAAGTTACCATCACAGAAACATCCAGAGTAATGTTTGACAAAGTATCTTATAAACAATAAGATACTCAGTCAAGTTGCAAATGTTTGGGTAATATTAACCGTTTGTTGTCCAGCACAAGCAGGGCGTGGTGGTGCACACTTGTAATCCCAGCATTTGGGAGGCTGAGACCGGAGGATCGCCGTTCACAGACAGCCTCAGCTACTCAGCAAGGCTCTTTGCAACTCGGTGAGATGCTTTGCAAAATAAAGAATAAAAAATCAGCCGGGCGTGGTGGCTCACGCTTGTAATCCCCGCGCTTGGGAGGCAGAGACAGGAGGATCGCGCAGGTTCGAAGCCAGCTGCATGTGCTGGCTTAGGAGAGCCTGTTTCCAAATAAAAAAATGTAAAAAAATAGGTCTGGGAGTGTAGCCCGGAGGTAGAAGGGCTTCCAGGAACCCCAGTACCACCAAAAAAAAAAAAAAAAGAAGAATAAAAAATCAGGCTGGGGGTGTAGCTCAGAGGTAGAATTCCCCTGGGTTCTATTCCTGGAACCAAAATAAATAAATGAATAAACAAACAAACAAACAAACCTGCACAAGGAGTCCTGTCCACATGCCAAGCCAGGCCTGAAGACTGTAGAATCTTACTTGCTTCTCACAATAGTAGTAGGTAATGTTGATAGCCCACTTGGCTAATAAGGAAATTGAGATTCAGAAAGTCAAGGTCACCAGAAGGCAGAATCTCCAGGGCATAAACCACAAGGGCGCGCACACACACACACACACACACACACACACACACGGGAACCATATTACACCCTAAAGGTTCCGTGCTTTTTATCTTGTTGGTGTGTTTGTATCATGTGCCGAGCATCATGCCGGGGCGTGGAGGGGACAGATGTCTGCCAAGCTGCATCCTGCCTGGTCATCTTTGCCTTCAGAGCCTCGCAAGGGAATAGATTCCTGCCTGGAGGGAAAGAAGGAAACTAAAAAGCACTTATCCTGGGGCTTCTATTGGCAGTGAGATCTCTGAAAGTCTGTCTCCCAGAAGTGGCAATGGGCTTATTCGTAAAAATGCACAGAGACACAAGCCTAGTGCAGCCAGCCCAACTCCTGAGTCAGCAGCAGCGACACGCAGATACTCTTTAAATGCTCATAAAGAACAGGTAGCCCTGTCTTTTTTAAATTCAGAAAAGGGCATCCCAGGTCTCTACCCCCACCCAGCCCTGGATTGCAACAACCGAGTCCCTTTAAAAGTGCCGGGCTAGCCGGGCGTGGTGGCGCACGCTTGTAATCCCCACGATGGGGAGGCAGAGACAGGAGGATTGTGCAGGTTCGAAGCCAGCCGCGCGTGCTGGCTTAGGAGACCCTGTTTCCAAATAAAAATGTAAAAAAAAATTAAAAAATAGGTCTGGGAGTGTAGCCCGGAGGTAGAAGGGCTTCCAGGAACCCCAGTACCACCAAAAAAAAAAAAAAAAGTGCCGGGCTGCAGCCTGAATCCCTCACCCCAGCAGAAAGTAAAACAGAGAGCCCAGAGCAGTGTTGCACGCTGTAATCTCAGCATTTGGGAGGCCGAGACAGGAGGATCGCGGTTCACGGACAGCCTCAGCTACTACTTAGTGAGGCCCTTTGCAACTCAGTGAGACCCTGTTCCAAAATAAAGAATAAAAAAATAGAGCCGGGGGTGTAGCTCGGTGGAATGCCCCTGGGTCACATCCTTGCTACGAAGAAGAAGGCGAAGGCGAAGGAGGAGGAGGAGGAGGAGGAGGAGGAGGAGGAGGAGGAGGAGGAGGAGGAGGAGGAGGAGGAGGAGGAAATAAAACAGAACAAAACAAATCTATAATGCTGCAGAACGAAAAAGACCTTAGATTTGCCCCAGCCAGGACCCTGCTCCCTACCTGGATGATCTTGGGCTAGTACTTGAACCTTTCTTCACCTCAAATTCATTATCAATAAAAGGATATAATGAGTGCACTTCCCTACGGCGTGGTTGTGAGGAATAAACAGATTAATACAAGCCCGGCTCTTAAAACAGGGTCTAGCATCTGGTCAGCACTCCACAGATGCCGCCCACTGCTAGGCAACTGACTGATGTTCATGCGGGGCCAGCAAAGATGAGGATGACTGACAGAGACACAGCCCTGCAAAGCACATCCCAGGATCGGGCGGGGCGGGTTTCCAGCATGAAGAGGCCTCCGTCCTCTCAGGAGGCCTCAGTGATAAGCAGAAAGCAGAGGATCAAATCCTGATTTTGTAGTTATAAAACCTCAGACAAGCCTTATCTGTTTAAAACTTCAGTTTTCTCATCTGTAAACGTGGGATAATAATAGTACCAATTACCTAGAATTTGTTGAAAAGAGATAAAAATCCCTGAAGATCATATAGAATAAAGCACACAGCAAATGCTCAAGAAAACCAGAAACTATCATTATTGTTTTATTATTATTATTATTATTATTATTATTATTCATCCTCATTTTTTGTACTAGAATATGAGCTCAGGGATATTCTATCTCTAAGCTACACCTCCAATCCTCTTTATATTTTTTTTCTATTTTGGTACAGGGTCTTGCTAAATTGCTGAGGCTGGCCTCAAACCTGTGACCCTCCTGTTTCAACCTCCTGCATCCTGGGATTACGGGCATGCTCCAACCCACCCAGTTTACTCACCTTTCCTACTCCAGCATAAACAGTATCCCTGGCAGACAGCCTTCCAAGTGCTCTCTCCTGCTAAAAGTACTAACTCCTTCTATTCACCGCTACATCTCTTGGATAATTTATCACTTTCCATTTCATTTAAATGACTTTTCTTCGACCAGGAGTGGTGGCACACGCTTGTAATCCCCGCACATGGGAGGCTGAGACAGGAGGAAGACAGGTTCGAAGCCAGCCTCAGCTACTTAGAAAGGCTCTCAGCAACTTAGTGAGACCCTGTTTCCAAAGAAAGTACAAAATAGGTCTGGGAGCATAGCCCATATGTAGAAAGCCCCTGGGTTCCACCCCCACTACCAAAAAATAAACAAATAAATAAATGACTTATCTTCTTGTTATATCCACCCCACTGAACTGGGAGCCTCTTGGGGGCAGGGGATTTAGCTTATTTGTTACAGAATGCACTGGCCTCACTTCTGGCAAGTAACATGTACCCAATAACGCTTGCTGAAGATTGAAAGGATGAATGAATGAATGAATGAATGAATGGTCACACTCTGCCTAGGAGGACAGACAGGGCTAAGTCAGGTAGGAATTGGAAAAAAGTAAAAGTGTGTAAGAAGGTGTCCTCCAAGTGCTGGAAACGGCATGAGGACAGTTTTTTGCTTGTCTTGCTTTTATTGGACACTTCATTTCTAGGAACCCGTCCTAAGGCCCTGCGAGGTGATGGCTGTCACTGTCCAGCGAGGCTGAGGACCAGGTGGAGCCTCCTGCAGCTGGCTTTCAACGTACAGACTCTCATGGCCACTCCAGACTCTCTTCCCCTCCAGCTCCCAGGGCCAACCTCCCTGTCGCCCACCGGCCCCCCACTGTCAGTCTCAGGGGGGGGGAGTCCTCTTTCCAGGTCCCTATGCAAGCCCGACAGGCCACTCCCAGGTCTTGCCTGCAGCCAACACCGGACCATGGTGGAATAGGTTGATACTAAATTTGGGGTGGTTGGTCAGATGGAACGTCACACTTGGCCATCAGTTGTCCCTGGCACTTCGCATTGGGACAGCTAGAATCCTGGAATCCTAGAAAAGGGGTGTCGTTTCAGTCTGGGCAGGAAATTCTCCTCCCTCTTTGAGCTCTCTCTTTTTTAATTCATTTAGTGTGTCTGTGTGTGTGTGTGTGTGTGTGTGTGTGTGTGTGTGTGTGTGTGTGGTTAATGGGAATGGTACCCAGGGACATTCTGCCTCCGAGATACACCCCCAGCCCTATTTTTCATTCTTTATTTTGAAACAGAATCTCACTAAGTTGAGGAGAGCCTCACTAAGTAGCTGAGGCTAGCCAAGAACCTGAGATCCTCCTGTCTCAGCCTCCGAAGCGTGCACCACCATGCCCAGCTCCTCTTCGAGCTCTCAGCTTGGCATACATGCGGCAGTTGACAGAGAAGCTGGGCAGTCACAGCCACCCCCTGCATGAAGGACTCAAATGAGACAACCAGGAGCATGTTGGCATTTCATCCTTCTCCTTGGCCAAACAGTCCCTCTGAGTATCCCACTCCAGCACGTACCTTCCATCCATCAGCCTCGGACCGGCAAGCCCCTCTCAACCCCATGTGCACCCATCTTCACCAGGGCAGCCCATTTCTCCAGGGTGCTCTTCAGAGACGCCCACTGCCTTAGGCCTTAAGTCAGTTAGTCAGCAAGCAAATATTTATAGAAGACTTCTATGAGCCCCTCCGAGTCACTGGGGACAGCCCGCCTTCTTGTGTGATAAGCATTAAATGAGAGCTTACAAATAATGAATTGCTAATGTGATGCCCGTTGCAAGACCCAAGAGAGAAACTGAGAATAAAGGAGAAAGGATTTGAGAAGGGCCAGAGGGTATCATTAGCTGGGCACTGACATATTCTGGGAGGGGCTGGTTTACCTTTGTGGACACAAAGATAAAGATTGAAAGGATGAATGAATGAATGAATGAATGGTCACACTCTGCCTAGGAGGACAGACAGGGCTAAGGCAGGTAGGAAGATACACACACACACACACACACACACACACACACACACACACACACTGGCCTCTGCCCTCAGGGGGACATGTCCTTTGATTGCCCATTAAAAGAAGTAGCGAATGAAAGCTACTGGATGCTATGTGTGGCTTACCCCGGGGCGCGGGGGAGCCAGTCAAAGTCAGTCAACACAGAGCTTCTGAGCAGGAGCCCTGGACAGTGCGACCCTGACATCCCAGCACCATGAACGGGGGGCTGGCCAATGATTGCCCAATAATTGAAGGAGTAATCAATTCAGATTAAAAGGAAGAATCTGAATCCATTAGTGAGGAGGATGACTCATAGGTGGGGTGACCAGATGTCCCAGTTATCCAGGGCTGATCCCAGTGTGAGCTATTGTCCTCCCATCATTATGAATCACACGACTTTCACTCCCCAGATGTCCCAAGCCTGATGATTTATGCTCACCCAACTTCGAGTCCATTCTGTAAAGACATGCAGTCCTGGTGCTTTGGATCACAAGTAGGTATAGAAGTCCACACCACCTGCCCCAGGTGGGCTTGCGGCTCGTGTGCAAGGTCTGGGGAGTGTTCCGTAATCAGCTCTTCAGCTGTGAACTCTCAGAACCCCCAGTGAGGAAGAAGAGTTCTGGAAAACAGCTCACAGGGATGAAATGCAAAATGAACATCCGAAAAATGACATCTTCCACTATGCTATCAGCCATGGGCACCAGAGTCGATCAAGGGCAAAATATTCATTCAATGTATCTTTTCTGAGCTTTGATTTCTTTGTCTTTAAAATGTGGGTGAAGTTGGGCATGGTGGCACATGCCTGTAATTCCAATGTTTAGGAGACTGGGATAGAAGGATAGCAGGCTCAAGGACAACCTCAGCAACTTAACGAGATTCTCAGCAAGTTAGAGAGAAACTATTTTGAAATAAAATTAAAGGGGGCTGGGGGTGTGGCTCAGAGGTAGAACACCCCTGAGTTTAATCCCCAGTACCGAGAGAGAGAGAGAGAGAGAGAGAGAGAGAGAGAGAGAGAGAGAGAGAGAAAGAGGAGGAGGAGGAGGAGGAGGAGGAGGAGGAGGAGGAGGAGGAGGAGAAAGGGAAGGGAAGGGAAGGGAAGAGAAGAGAAGAGAAGAGAAGAGAAGAGAAGAGAGAGAGAGGAGAGAGACAGAGAGAGGAGAGAGGCAGAGAGACAGAGAAAATAGAGAGGAGAGAGAGAGAGAGAGAGAGAGAGAGAGAGAGAGGAAGAAGAAGAAGAAGGAGGAGGAGGAGGAGAAGGAGGAGGAGGAGGAGGAAGAGGAGGAGGAGGAGGAAGAGGAGGAGGAAGAGGAGGAGGAGGAGGAGGAGGAAGAGGAGGAGGAGGAGGAGGAGGAGGCGGAGGAGGAGGAGGAGAAAGGGAAGGGAAGGGAAGGAAAGGGAAGAGAAGAGAAGAGAAGAGAGAGAGAGGAGAGAGACAGAGAGAGAGGAGAGAGACAGAGAGAGGAGAGAGAGACAGAGAGACAGAGAGAATAGAGAGGAGAGAGAGAGAGAGAGAGAGAGACAGAGAGAGGAGAGAGAGACAGAGAGACAGAGAGAATAGAGAGGAGAGAGAGAGAGAGAGGGAGAGAGAGACAGAGAGACAGAGAGAATAGAGAGGAGAGAGAGAGAGAGAGGAGAGAGAGAGAGAGAGAGAGAGAGAGAGAGAGAGAGAGAGAGAGAGAGGAGAGAGGGAGAGGAGAGAGAGAGATAGAGAGAGAGGGAAACTATCTATTCACACTCTATCTGGCTTCTCATGTGCTGAGCCTCCAAGTGGCTCCTGGACAGTGCCTCGATTCATTTATTTGCTAAATATTTATTGTCCTCCACTGTGCTGCCAGGAGAGGAGAACAAGGTCGCATCCCTTTTTTCTTCCTCGCCAGCATCTGCACCTCCACCTCCCCGATTCCACTGTGACTTCCTCTGGGCTGGGGACCCGCTTCCGGTCCCTCCTTCACCACAAAGACTAGCCAGCGGCTGGGCACCTTATGGAGGCTCAGCAGTGAATGATAGAAACCCCAGCTCTGGCCACCTCTAGGAAGCCTGCCTCAAGTTCTCCAGGTAGAGCCGTGCACCAAGGTCATCGGAACATTCTAGCGCCTTCTCCGTGGGCTATATCAACATTGACCTTAATATCAGCTGATACTGGTCTCATGCAATCTGACTTGTGCAGTGCTAGCTTTCATCGCTGAGCTCTTCCATCTCCAGGTGTTCCTAGGATCCTTTCTACACGGGGAGCTCGCTGGTGGTTGCTGACGGGCCTCCCCTCTCTTCAGCGGGCGCTGCTGCTCCTGCTCCCTCTGATTATCATCCTCATCCCTGTCTCCTTCACCCATCTGTTTACCTCCCATCATCCTTTGGATCCAAGCTAGAATATCACTTTCCCCGGGAATCCCAGCTAACCCCCCAGGACTTAGAGGAATCGCTTCCTTTATTGCCTCTCAGAGAATCATAGACCTCTGCTTCTGAAGCTCCCCTCCATGGAAACGTCATATCAAAGTATTTTCCATTTTAACGTCTGACTCCTTGACTGGACTATAAGCCAAGGTGGGGCCAGAGAGCAGAGCTTTCGCTTGCCTTGTGCATTGCTGAATCCCCCAACCTAGCACAGTGCCTGGAGGACAATAAATATTTAGCAAATAAATTAATCGAGGCAATGGGAGGAGCCTCAGGAGAAAATGTCCAGGAGCCACTTGGAGGTTCAGAGACGGCCGGCATTCTGCTGGCCCCACCAGAATCATCAGCATAACCCATTGCCCCCCTGAAAATGCAAACTTGCATATGGAGCATGCTTACAAATATATAAAATAGGAGCCAAGCATGATGGCACACTCCTATAACCCCAGTACTTGGGAGGCTGAGCCAGGAGGATCGCAGGCTCAAAGCCAGCCTCAGCAACTTGGCAAGACCCTATTTCAAATAAAAATAAAATAGATTAAAAAAAAAGGAAGGCAGAGGAAGGAAGAAGGGAAGGAAGGAAGGGAGGAAAAGGAGACCGAAGGGAGAGAGAGGTGCTCTCAACCCCATCAAGGGAGAGTCCCCACATTGAAGATGAGAAATAGAAAGCACTGATGTTTAAACCTGAATCTACCTGGAAGCACTCAGCTGACAATTTCCCCAATGCCATGGACACAAAGCTCAGAAACCCCTGAAGGAAGGTGCTGTGCACTTGACCATACTAGGGTGAAGGAAACTTATAATAATTCTAGGAAACATTTTTAATCATGACTTTTACATTTTTTTTTTTTTTGTCCTGATCTCTGTTTCTTACAGATATAAAGGCACGGCGGGGAGGGGGGTCTATTTTTCCCTCTTCCTCCTAAACTGTGTCTGTGAATTCTGGAGCTGGGTGCAGTTTGTGCATCGTGGGGGCCTGGCCCTGGGGAAGCCAGTCTCTGTCCCAGGATTTCCTCCTCTAGGAAAGTGGGGGGATGAGATATGCCTCACTGAGAGTGTGAAGCTTTAATTAACACTTGCAAAACATTTAGAGGTGGGAAAGGAAAGGGCCTGTTAAAGGGACTATTAGTCTCTGAGGACATTTAACCAGGATGGGAAGCCAGCCCTCCCACTGTCCTCTCCTCCACAGGAAGCCATCCTGGCCTTTCCTGGTCCCTGAACCCTGGCTGTCAGGCTGCTGCTCCTCTCAGGGAGACTGCCTGCAATCCCCTCCCTCCACCTTTCCACAGATGAAATTGTCCAGGAAGCCTGGTGCAGAGAAGCAAGCTTGGAATCCCAATACTTGGGAGGCTGAGACAGGCGGGTTGCAGGTTCTACGCCAGACTCAGAAACTCAAAGAGACCCTCAGCCACTTAGTAAGACCTTGTTTCAAAATTAAAACTAAAAAGGGTTGAAGGTATGACTCAGATATTGAATGCCCCTGGGTTCCATCCCCAGCACCAAAAAAAAAAAAAAAAAAAAAAAAAAAAATCCATCAGAAATATTCCAGGACCTATCTGCAAAGTCTTCCCCAATTACTTACTCTTTTGTTCATTTGTGTGCTCATTCATTCACTCACTCATTCACTTACTCATTCATTCACTCATTCATTCATTCATTCACTCACTCATTCACTCATTCATTCACTCACTCATTCATTCACTCGCTCATTCACTCATCCATTTAGCTAGGCTTTGTTGAGTGCCTGCCATGTCCCAGGCTCTTGGCCTCATGGGGCAGAAGCGGAGGCTGGCACCAGGCAGGTTACACAGTGCATCCACAGCCACACGGTTCATCAGTGACTGGGAATTGCAAGCCACATGTTCCAGGCTCCAAAGCTCAGTGCTCCTTGTCCTCTGTACCACAAAGCAAAGCCCAGGGGCCAGCAGGGAGCACTTTTCTCTGAGTCATCTGATCAGAACTCACAAACTAGGCTCACGGCTCCAGCGAGTTGGTGGTCCATGTAATTCTCATCCAAACCAGTTTCCTCTCAGTAGTGCCAACCTTACCAACCTAGCAAGACCTTGTTTCAAAATTAAAAGGGAGCTGGGTGTGGTGGCGCACGCTTGTAGTCCCAGCATTTGGGAGGCTGAGACAGGAAGAGAGCGGTTCGAGGACAGCCTCGGCTACTTAGGGAGGGCCTCTGCAACTCAGTGAGACCCTGTTTCAAAATAAAGAATAAAAAGTAGGGCTGGGAGTGGTAAAATGTCCCTGAGTTCAATCCCCAGTACCACACACACAAAAAAGAAAAAAGTAAAAGGGCCATGGGTATAACTCAAAAGTAGAATGCCCCTGGGTTCAACCTCCAGAAGAAAAACAAAAATCTGTCTTCGCCCTAGAAACACTGCTTTACAATCCAGTAACCTGCCCGGATGGCCACCCCAGAGATCCTCTCAAATAAAATGTCAGGGGCCCCACGGCTTTCTCTCTTTAGATGCCAGACAGAAAATCACAAGCCAGCAGATAAAAGCACAGGCTCTGCACAGACCCAGGAGAGATTCCTGACCTGTCTCTTTCTGGCTTTGAGACCTTGGGCAACTCAGTAAACTCCTCTGGGACTCGGTCTAACTCCTTTGTAAAATGAGGGTGGGAACAGCTCCGGTCTCCTGGGGCTGCTGTAGGGCTCAAAAGCTTCAAAAAATGTGTGTGGCCAAAGCTGATGTTCCATGAACTAACTCATTGACCCCTCCGCTCCCTAAGAGACATTCTTTTTTTTTTTTTTTTCGGTAATAAGGGTAGAACCCAGGGGCATTCTACCTCCCAGCTACACCCCCAGCCCTACTTTTTATTCTTTATTTGAAAACAAGGTCTCACTGAGTTGCAAAGGGCCTCATACTCACAAAGTAGCTGAAGCTGTCCTCGAACCGCGATCCTCCTGTCTCAGCCTCCCGAATGCTGGGATTACAATCGTGCACCACCGTTCCCGGCTAGGTGGGACGCTCTTGCAGCCACAATCCTGAAGGAAGGGCAGTCAGCCCTGGACACTAACTGTAGCACTGCGACTTCAGAAGTCACACAGGGTTCGCTGCCCACAGTACCGACGACCTTTCAGCACTGGGTTGCAGGAGCCTGGCTGAGGTCCCATGGCATAGATGGACACCCCTCCTCCTCTCTCCGTAGAGCTCTGGGTTGTATGTGCCGTTTAGAAACCCATTCCATGGAAGCAGTCAATCATCGCACTAGTCACATGGAGCCCAGGCTGACCAGAGGGCAGGGGACAAAGGTTTGTGAGCAGCACAGAAGCCCAGGCCTCCACCAGCTGACTCATGGGGATTTCCCAAAGCAGGGACCACAAAGAGGGGGACTTTGACCACTAAAAGGATTGGATTGGCTGCCTTTTAAAAACTAGGAGGTTTTAGATTAAAAACAATTTCTCACCTGTAATCGCAGAGACTGGGGAGGCCAAAGTAGGAGAATCACAATTTCAGGGCCATTCTGGGCCACTCAGCGAGACCTTACCTCAAAAATCAAATAAAGCCGGGCATGGTGGCACAGGCCTGTAATCCAAGTATGTGGAAAACTGAGATAGGACAACCACAGATCCAAGGCCTGCACATGGCAACTTAGTAAGACGCTGCTTCAAATTAAAAAGGTTTTGTTTTTGTTTCTGGCACGTCTGGGGACGGAACCCAGGGGCATTTGACCTCCAGTCTACACCCCCTGCCCTATTTTTTTATTCTTTATTTTGAAACAGGTTCTCACTAAGTTGCAGGCAGCCTCACTAAGTAGCTGAGGCTGTCTGCGAACCACGATCCTCCGGTCTCAGCCTCCCAAGTACTGGGACTACAGGCGTGTGCCACCATGCCTAGCTAAATTGTTCATGACTGAATAACCAACTAATTCATGGGTGCCCCCTGAGATCACCAGTCAAGAAAATGGCCATATTATTTTGAAGCATAAATTAAGAGCATCTTAAGCTCTCTTGGTTTTGAGAGACAGTTCTAGAGATGCCCCAGATTAACCCGTTGAGCATTTGTTCTAGACATAGACCAAGATGGTCCAAGAAAAGGGCCCCTGGGGTTCAGCAAGTACCCACTCAGGAAGCTCCCTACCTGTCCTCCGGAACAGCTATGGTATCCACATCCTTCAGCTGAGCATGACGGACAGGTGCTAAAACTCCCAGAGGACAATTTGGTCAGATTTCGACTTTTCCACTCACTTGCTAAGTGAGCTCCAGAAAATCTTTTCAGTCTCCTGGGCCTCGAGTTTCTCATCTGCGAAATGGGAGTTGAAATAGAGATTTTATGGGTACATTTACCGTGAGGATGGAATGAGAAATGATGGTGGATGCTTGTAATCCCAGCATTCAGGAGGCTGAGACAGGAGGTCCACAGGCAGCCTCAGCTACTTAGTGAGGCTCTTTGCAACTCAGTGAGACTCCGTTCCCAAATAAAGACTAGAAAATAGGGCTGGGGGTGGAGCTGGGAAGTAGAATGCCCCTGGGTTTTTTTTTTCCCCTGTACCACAAAAAAAAAAAAAAAAAAAAAATCTCTTCTAATTCCCGATGTCTCGGTTACATGCCAGCCAGGAATCCACAAATACAAAAATCACTTTGTCTGCTTTTCATTTAAGAAGAAAGTAATAATTCAATACATTTTCGTTCTCCCTTCTTATCTTTTGCTTATTTATATGCCCAAATAAGGTTACCATACAAAACACATCGCGTGCTCTATAAATAATGAACAGCTCCTCCGTGTAGTCGGCATCAGCACTGGAAAATTCTAAATGGACTTTTTTTTTTTTTGCCTGAACCATTTTTCTGTCGTAGGTCTGACCCTAAATGTAAATAGAGGCAGCTTGGCTGGCATATAAAAGGCCCAATTGACCTGCTGACCCAGTTTGCAGAGACAGGCTCCATGCAGAAACACTTTACCAGCCACGATGGAGAAACCTTTTGGCCGCAAAGCCAAAAGCTGCTCAGTTGTTCCCTGTAATTAGTACTGGAGCCCCGCTGTGTGCCTGGCTCGAGGCTCAGAGGCGGAGGTGCTGGGAACACACCCAGCGGTCCAGCCTCTGCCTCCGTCTCGCGCTGACTTGACTCTAGCATCCTGTCAGGATAAAGAGACACCACAGCTTTTTTGCTGTCGAGATGGCCGACAATAACGCAGGAAGATTCCGTGAGCAAGCCCGCCTTCTTCTCCTCCAAGAGGCGGCTCTTTCTTGTCACGTAGCAGATCTCTCCATAGCAAACGTGCCTCCCTTTTTTCCTTCTTTCTTCTTTCTTCTGGTTGCCCTCATTTGTCATATTATCCCTGCTGAGTCATAGAGAAAGGCGAAGCAGTCCCACTGGGCTTGGTTGTACTTGACGGGGACCGGAGGCTGAAATAATGGAGACTGGACATCACTCTAAAAATAGCTCCTGACACATGCAGCCTTGTCTCGGGGAAGCTGGCGGTCAGGCAAGCACAGATCCTCTCCCTCTGTCCTCACCCAACCCAGGATCCCACAGGCATGAAGAGAAATCACGGTCTGTCTTCTAGCATTGTGTGTGTGTGTGTGTGTGTGTGTGTGTGTGTGTGTGTGTGTGTGTGATGGGGGATTGAACCCAGGGGCATTCTACCTCTGAGCTACACCCCAGCTTAATTTTATTTTTATGTTGAAACAGGTCACACTAAGTTGCTGAAGCTGTTCTTGAACTTGTGATCCTCCTGGCTCAGCCTCCCAAGGACTGGGATTACAAGTACGCACCACCACACCCAGCTTAGCATTTTCCACTTGACAAAGAGCTAGTCAATGGTGTGCAGAGGTGCAAGGCTGTGGAGTGCTTTCTCGGATGGGACCAAATGCCTGGCTTTGACCCCCCTCCCCAGCTTAGCAGCTCAGTGAACGTGGGCAAAATCTCTCTAACCTGGCTAGTCTTCGGCTTCCTAGTCTATGAATCGGGGGTAACAACACACAAGCCTTAACAGAAACTAGGTAAGTGAACTCTTGCAAAGCTTTGAGGCTATTGGTAGGAATAATATCGCTGATCTTGTTATCTTAAGCCTGAATTTCTGGATGCAGATCCCAAGACAGGGGCTCTTGAGTAAATGGCTGGCTGGCGCATTGCTTTCTAAGGGAGAAGAAGAAGGCAGAGAAGATTTAAGCCAATGAGCGACTTCAGCTGAAAGCTAGTTCCAGCCTGGTCCCATGAGGGAACTCAAGAGTGTGAATGGCATTACAGAGCTGCCCTACCTTGAGGCCAGGCGTGGGCCCGCCATTGGCTGAGTGCCACCCATCCAGGAACATAGCCACCCAAGGGAGGGCGAGATCTCCAAGCATCCCAGGCAGAGGAGCTCCTGTGGGCACAGAACAGATCTCAAGGGAAGAGCACAGCTATCGGCCTTCAAAACCAACCACCCCACAGCTGGGCTCAGTACAGGTGAACTGGAAGAGGCACCAGCATCATAGGCTCCATCATCTGCACCAGTCTGTCCATCCTTCCCGCTAGCCATCATCTCTGGGTCCCCGCAGCGTGTGTTGCTATGGTTCTGAAAGAACTTTGCTTCTTTACATCTTGTACTATGAACCGGGAGTGTTGGCGGACGCTTGTAATCCCCGTGTACTGGGGAGATTGAGACAGGAGGATTGCATGTTTGTGGCCAGCCTCAGTTACTTAGCGAGGCCCTCTACAACTTAGACCCTGTTTCAAAAGGTAGAATAAAAATTAGGACTGGGAAATGTGGCTCAGAGGTTAAATATTCCTGGGTTCAATTCCAAATACTGCAAAATAAATCAATTAGTTAATTCTGTATATGGCCATTTATGTGCAATTCTTGAGTTTTCTCCCCTGCCCCATCCTCATCCCTCTAAAAGATTTTAGAAAACCGTGTGGAGATGCTCATCACCTGGGGTCTGCGCCCCAGGGGCTGGCTCGGTGCTTAATACATGACGGGCACTCAGAACACCTGGAGCATTTGATGCTGCACCCTGGAACATGCCAAGGTGCTGGGCAACGCGATTCCAGTTCCAGAAAATACACGGACACAAAAATGGAATATTCAAATATGAAAGCCCAGGTGCCAATAAAAACCATCTTGGACGATGCCTGTGGAGTATCTGATGTTCTCAACAACTCAGTGTCTGTCAGCCAAGAGTGTCACGAGAGTGAGCCCCTCTTTAGATTTTGTACCCCAGACACCTCACTCTAGTTTCTACTCCAGTGCCGCAAATCTGCCAGAGTGTGTACCCGAAGCAGTATTGATTGATTTCTTTGCCAACTACTTAGCGTGGACCATTCTGGATTCTGGATATGAATAGGAAACTCTAGGCTGTTTCCCCCAGAGCTGGGGCCTCACCTTTGGAGGCTGTGGACATAAATACACCCAGTTTCAGGACAAGGTAGGCGGCACCAAGGTGAAAGGGGAGCCAGCCACAGCTCTGAGCCCTGCTGGGGGGAGACGCTGGTGGCCGGCCACAGGGGAGCCTCTGCTCCGGATTCGTCCTGTAGATGGACGAGGGATCCGTCACCAAAGGAAATGGAAGGAAGTGGGCTGTGCGTGGTGTGGGAGAAGGAGCCTGCCACACATCTGGTGTGGTGCAGAGCAGCCAGGCCTCCTGGGGCACAAAACGGGTTATCACAGGCGCTGGAAAGCAGTGATGGACACATGGGTGTGCAGCAAGGGCGCATGCGCAGCAGGCACGGAAGCGCTGGACCCCGCCCCACCCCATACCCGCCCTGTGCACCTCTGCCATTAATATGCGTCCTTTACAAAAAAAAACAGGTAAATGAATAAAGGAAGAAAAAAAGAAGAAGGAAGGAAGGAAGGAGAGAGAGAGAGAGAGAGAGAGAGAGAGAGAGAGAGAGAGAGAAAGGAAGAACATTGTTGCTAAGGTGAATGGTATCCTGATAATATCATATCACTCACAACTGGTTGAGAACCCACTATATTACGGGATCTTTACGTTCATTCATTATTTCATTTAATCTTCACCTCCATTCTACAAGTGTTAGAGCTCCCATCTGACAGGTGAGGACCCGCAGAGGTTGAGAGAGAGCTCAGCATCCTCTAGCTAGCTGGAGGCAGGGCCTGGGTTCACACTCTGGTCTTTCTGGCTCTCCAAAGAGAGATAGCAGCTACCACCTGGCACGGACCTGATTTGAAATCTGTATATCTGTATCAGAGAGCAGCCACGGAGGTTGGTCAAGTCCGTGAGTTTCTGCACAGGCTTTTTTCTGGGTGCTTGTTAAATCCTTAAATATTTCCTCTGCCTTAAAAGGATGACAGGCTTGTTAAGGTAGGAGACAGTATCCCACTCACTGATGCATGCCAAATTGCTATGCGGTTTTCTATAGAGTTAAATTACATATTCAATGAATAAGCAAATAATTCATCAAGACTAGCATTGCTTTCATAAATGCCAAAGTAAAATTTGGGCTATTTACTTATCAAATGCTGATTTTTTAAAAACTCACAATGAATTAATAAATCATCAACTCAGAAGGTTAATTTGGCATTCTGGCTCAATCAGGAAACTATGCATGGTACCAGGTATCATCCTGGGTTTCCAGATGAGGTGGTAAGTAGAAAAGTGAGCACAAGGTCTTCATCTAGCTGTGTGATTGTCTGCAAGACTATGAGGGTGAAACACACACACACACACACACACACACACACGCACACACACACGCACATACTCACACGCACACTGCCAAGCAAATCTATGCTATTTATGGTGACCATATCTACAAGCAGTAATTTTTTTTTCTTTCACTTTTTTTAGTCCTGAGGGTTGAACCCAGGAGCACTCCACCACTGAGCTCCATCTCCAGACCTTTTTTAATTTTTTTGATTTTGAGACAGAGATTTACTAAGTTGCTGACGCTGACCTTGAACTTGTGATCCTCCTGCCTCAGCCTCCCAAGTAACTGGGATTATAGGCATGCACCGCCATGCCTGGCAAGGGAGTAAAAGTGCTTAAAGTATATTTGCTATTTTATAGCATCTGCCTGGCAGCAGGGGATTGGGATACGGAAGAGGATCGGCTCACTGCTCCCAAGTCCTCATAGTGCAATCCTCGGCTGGCTCTTCAGCACCCGCTGGGCACTTGTTAGAAAAGAAATCTCAGGCCCTTCTGTACCCCAAACAGACCTGCTGACTAAGAAACTTCAAGAGTGAGGGGGGATTTTTCTAGGTGATTCTGACACAGCTGAAGTTTGAACCACTGTTTTAGATAGAGAAAATACCAAAAGAATACAAGATTGTTGCTTCTGTAGACCCAAGTTCAAAACCTAACGGCTAAATATCAGTTGTATGACTTCTCTGAGTCTCATTTTCATCATTAAAAAAAAAAAAAAAAAAAGTTGGCCGGGCGTGGTGGCGCACGCTTGTAATCCCCGCGCTTGGGAGGCGGAGACAGGAGGATCGCGCAGGTTCGAAGCCAGCCATGCGCACTGGTTTAGGAGACCCTGTTTCCAAATAAAAAATGTAAAAATAGGTCTGGGAGTGTAGCCCGGAGGTAGAAGGGCTTCCAGGAACCCCAGTACCACCAAAAAAAAAAAAAAAAAGGATGAAGTCAGATGTGGTGGCGCACACCTATAATCCCAGTATTTAAGAGGTGGAAAGAAGAGGACCAGACAGAGACCCCAGGTTTGAGACCAGCCTCCACAACTTACCAAGAGGTTTTTGTTGTTGTTTGTTTGTTTGTTTGGGTTTTTTTTTGGGGGGTTGTTTTTATTTTGCTGTACAGGGGATGAAACCCAGGGGTATTCCGCCTCTGAGCTACACCCCCAGCCCTATATTTTTTAATTCTTTATTTTGAAACAGGGTCCCACTGAGTTTCAAAGGGCCTCACTAAGTAGCTGAGGCTGTCCTCGAACCCTGATCCTCCAGTCTCAGCCTCCAGAATAATAGGATTACAAGTGTGCGCCGCCATGCTCAGCTCCTTAGCAAGATGCTTATCAACCGACAAAGAACTGTTTCAAATTTTTAAAAAGAAAATAAAGTAGATCTGGAGGCATAGCTCCAAAGTAGAATGTGCCTGGGTTCAGCCTCCAGTTCCGTCCCCCCCAAAAAAAATAATGTTGAATAATTAAGGATCCCTCCTTCATTACTTGCTGAGATAACGCTGTTGGTGCTGCCATGGAAACAGCACACACAGAATGCTCCCTAGACTGTCTGCTGTCTCCCCTTCCACCCCTTCTCTTGTAAATTCTGGTTCCCATGCCTCCTCTCCAGAACCTCCTGTCCTGAGTGGTTTTCAGTGTGACTCCGTCACTGAAGGGGCTTCGGTCAGTGCAGGTTCAGCCAGGCCTGCAGGATTCGCCGCAGCTCCAGAGGTCCCTCAGACCTGCCAGCTTGCCCCTCTGCAATCTGAGAAAGCCTGTGGGGAGCTTTCCAGACGCGCTAGAGAGCTGGAGCCCATCAGAACCTCTGTGCTGGCTTCAGGCTAACGTGGGCTGGAGTAGCATCCTTGGTCTTTATCCAGCTGTCCCCAAAGTCCTATGGGGCCACAATTCCTTTAAATAAAATCATTGTTCCCTAGAATCTAATAGCAGCTTCTGTCCTTCAACCAAACCCTGACTCATACACATCTACTTACCTGGTTTATTCAGAGAATCTTCTCCCATGGTAAACAGAAAGGTCCCACTTCCTTCGGGCCTGGGTGAAACCCCTGGTACCTAAAGGGACCCCCCTTTTTCATCAGGGGCCTCCTTTAAAGCTTCACAGGATATTCACTGTATTACACTGTATTACACTGTATTACACTGTATTACACTGTATTACACAAATACCCATGACTCGTTTGGGTATTTTTAATAACTGCTTAAAGATTTTTTTCTACACTTCTAAATGTGATTTTGTTCGTTGCAAGCCACCTGCCTTCATGGAAACCAATCATCATTTTTTATGCAAATCAATGGAGAACTATGATTCAATTAACAGAAACTTATTTAACAGTCAGCATGCATGGGCTTGCTTTTTATTCAACTTCTAATGTTTTTATAATGTCATATAAGCTGTTTTTCTCCCCTCTTCCAGAAAAATGACTAAATATAAAAGACAAAATAATAATGAAACCTGCACTAGGTAAAGTACTGACAGCGCTTCAAAGCCCTCTGATATTTTATCTCTGGCCAACAGATATTCTCAGACTCATGCAGAAGAAGGGGAAAAAAGCTCAGAGAGGTTATAAGTGTCATATCAGGTCACATAAGTTGTTAGAAAAAAATGAATAAATGCCACTGAAGTTCCTCAGCACTCCAACAAATCCCAGGTCTTTCTTGGGTGGAAATAAGTCTGTGATTAAATGCTAAATAAATTGTCTACTCCTTAGTAATAAATTCCTTATTAGCAGAATTAGGTCACAGCTATAAAAGCGAATCTCTCCGCCCTTCTCTCTCTGCTAAGAAGAGACTTTTTTGGAATTTTACCCATGCAAAACTGAACAGGGATTTGAGTTCTTTGGCTAAAAAGGTTTTTCTCAGAACACGGGCAGCTCTCCAGACTTCTGTGTTATAATGAATATTCCTACTATTTTTGACTTCCCCGTCTTCCAAGGCCATGACTACCCAATCTGGCTGCGGTGAGGATGTCGTTACACTAAATCAATTGAGTTCTGCAATGCAGGATCTTTCTCAGAACCAGTTCACATAGATGGCACCACTGAGGTTACAAAGGAGAATTTACTAGCCAGGACACTGGTCTCGTTGATGTTTAAGCTGGGTAAAGAAAGTATAACAGTGAGAAGGGAAGTAGAGGCACATCTTAAGATGCATTCATAGAACAAGATGCAAAAAAAAATTCACAACAATTTTTAAACCTCTCATATCAAATCGAATATACAAATGTGGGCTCAGTGCCTCCCAGAAATTGACAGCTTTTCTTTTCTGAGGTTAGCTGCCCTCCCAAGGCTGCCCTCCTGGTCAGGACCTAACCTGACCCCACAAACAGGCTTTGTCCCAGCGATAGCCACACAGGTCTGGTCCATGTGGAGCATAAAGATGGAGAGAGCAAATACTTGGAGATTTCTCTGAAGAGAGCTTTTCCCCACTCAAGGAAAGCCTTACTTTCTAGTACTTGGAGTTATCTTTTGCTACATAATGTATCACACCACAACTCTGTGACTCAAAATAACCATCTATAATTCCTCATGGTTCTGAGCCTGTGGAATCCAGGAGCAACTTGGCTGGCCAATTCCTGCTGGTGTGCTCAGGAGACTGTAGTAAAACATCCTCCAGGCTGCAGTCATCTGCAGGCTTGACCTAGGTTGGAGGAGCTCCTCCAAAGAAGGATCATGTATACACCTTACAGGTTGATGCTGGCTTTATCCAGTTATCCAAGGTGTTGCCTCTATCGGACTACTTGAGTGTTCTGACAACATGGCAGCTAGATTTCCCCAAAGCTATCAAACCAAAAGCCAATAGCCAAAGCTGCAGTGTGTGTGTGTGTGTGTGTGTGTGTGTGAGACTGGAGATTGATTTCAGGGGCATTCTACCTCTGAACTACACCCCCAGCCTCCCGCCTCTCTCTCTCTCTCTCTCTCTCTCTCTCTCTCTCTCTCTCTCTCTCTCTCGCTTTCTCGCTCTCTCACTCTCTCTCACTCTTTGCAGTGCTAGGGATTGAACTCAGGGGCATTCTACCTATGAGCTATACCCCCAGCCCAATGTTTTATTCTTTATTTGAAACAAGGTCTCACTAAGTTGCAGAGGGCCTCACTAGCTGAGGCTGGCCATGAACTTGCAATCCTCCTGTCTCAGCCTCCCAAGTGTTGGGTTTGCAGGTATGCACTACCACGCCAGGCTGCTACAGTATCTTTTATGACCTACTCTTAGAAATTATGTCTGGTCATTCCTATGGCATGCAACACAGTACTCTTTAGAGCTAAGTAAGACTTTTCTACTCCTTTACCTGACTTCTTCCCTGAAAGTCAGCACTGTGGGTTCTGAGGCCTCAGGTCACCAGACAGAGG
Organism: Muscardinus avellanarius; assembly: GCF_963383645.1. NCBI lineage: Eukaryota > Metazoa > Chordata > Mammalia > Rodentia > Gliridae > Muscardinus > Muscardinus avellanarius. The sequence continues at coordinate 14,577,617 of NC_137789.1, read as the reverse complement.
AAAAAAGAACTGGCAAAGATAGAAGCCAGTTCCGCTCCTTCCTCCTGAGCTGGAGGAAGCTAAAGGCTCGACCTCAGTGGACATCGGATTACATGGCTCCAAGCATTTTAATTCCTCCATTGACAAGCTGTTTTATGATAAAACAAGAAGGACTAGAAAAGTTCTGGGGGCTGTCCCAGTGTTCTTTTAGGGCCATGGGATTAAGAGGCCCCCAGAGTGGAGTTAAAGGGATAGAACAATGGCGAGCTGGACAAACATACCTTACGATTCCCTCCAAGTCCTGCTTGGTCAGCAAGGCTTTGGAGACACCCACGATGCATTTGGGAGAACACGGAGACAATGTCTAGGGGGAGACATGCCGCAACATGAATTCCTGTGTGACACCGAAATCGAAGCCAGAACTCAGATTTACTTCACAATTCAATTTTTTGCTTTTTTATATGCTTTTTATTCTTCTCAAAAAACCCTTCTGTGCCATGTGATTCACCTTCCCTCCATTACTTGTCTCCTTCTGCAACAAGAGGAAGGACACACACACACACACACACACACACACACACACACACACACAGCCTGCACATATATAAATGCATATATATGTAATCTCACTTAAACCAGAAATATTCAGAGATGAAAAATAGAGCAAAGGTGACATAAATTAAAAATCACCAAGAACAAGAAATAATCATATTGGTGCACACCTGTAATCCCAGCACTTGGGAATATAAGAAAGGAAGATCGCAGGTTCAAGGCCAGCCTCAGCAACTTAGCAAGACCCTGCTTCAAAATAAAAAGCTCTTGGGGGTATAGCTCTGAGGTAGAATGCCTCCAGGTTCAATCTTCAGTATCAAAAAAAGGATACTATTATCTACTATCTACTATACACCTAAATCAAAGCCCACATCAAGCCGGGCGTGGTGGCGCACGCTTGTAATCCCCGCGCTTGGGAGGCGGAGACAGGAGGATCGCGCAGGTTCGAAGCCAGCCGTGCTGGCGTAAGAGACCCTGTTTCAAAAATATAAAATAGGTCTGGGAGTGTAGCCCGGAGGAAAGAGGGCTTCCAGGAACCCCAGTACCACCAAAAAAAAAAAAAAAAAGCCCACATCAAGACCTTTCACACTTTTCCCTCCACTAAAAACTAAGTGAGTCTCAGAGATGACAGGGTTTCCAGAGGAAAGGGGTGTGTTGCCCAAGGGTGGGGGTCCACGCCAGGTCCTGAACCCCCAGCACCTCACCTGGGGGCTGACATTCTGAGCGACTCCTGAGACACAGAACAAAAGAACTAGTGAAACAGGAGTGTCTCCTCTTATAGGATCTTGTCCAGTGGATTTCAACCAGTGAAATCCAAGGACTAACAAAGGGTATAGAAATAAGAACGTTTAAAGCCGGGCATGGTGGCACACGCTTGTGATCCCCGTGCTTGGGAGGCGGAGACAGGAGGATCGCAAGGGTTCGAAGCCAGCCGCACTGGCTTAAGAGACCCTGTTTCCAGATAAAAATATAAAATAGGTCTGGAAGTGTAGCCCGGAGGTAGAAGGGCTTCCAGGAACCCCAGTACCACCAAATAAATAAATAAATAAATAAATAAATAAATAAATAAGAACGTTTAAGTCAGGGAAATTTAGAAGACAAAAACAGCCCCCCCTCCCATGTGGACGGGAAGGTCCCCAAAAGACAGTAAACACCCAAGCTTGGGAGGTGGGCTTTTAAACCTTACTGAGGTTTCCCACCTGCTCCTTTATGATTGGTCAGAGTTGGGTTTAGGAGAGCCAATGTCTTTTAACCAATTAGAATCCTTAATTTGAGTTGTTATCTTGTGGGCTGGTGGTCCCACAGGTGTCTCACCTCCCCCACCTCACAGAAGGAGACACAGACGGCTTTTTTAATCCCCCTGTTCCCAGGTCCTCTGCCCTGCCTCACCAGGGACAAGTTATGACAGATTCCTCCTCACACTGAATGATGTTCAGAGGATACAAGCATGAGCCCCTTGCTCTTCTCATTCACACTAGACAAGGCCCTTTTCACAAAGCCCCAGCATTTTTTCCTAACGTAAAAGTGATATGAGCCAGGCATGGTGGCACACGCTTGTAATTCCAGCATTTGGGAGGCTGAGACCAGGGGATCGCGGTTCACAGACAGCCTCAGCTACTTAGTGAGGCCCTTTGTGACTCAGTGAGACTAGGTTTCAAAATAAAGAATAACCCTGGAGAAACCAGTCCCAGTAAGACGCTGGGTTCTGGGCGGGGGCCGAGCACAGGGCACGCCAGCTGGGGCCCGGGTCGCGGGACTCTGGGCCCCGGCCGAACTGCGCGTAGCACGCCAGACCCCTGGAGAAACCGGACCCAGTAAGACGCTGGGATCTGGGCGGGGGTCGCGGGCTGGGCACGCCAGATGGGGTCCGGGTCCGGGTCGCGGGACTCTGGGCCCCAGGCCAAACTGCGAGTAGCACGCCAGACCCCTGGAGAAACCAGTCCCAGTAAGACGCTGGGTTCTGGGCGGGGGCCGAGCACAGGGCACGCCAGCTGGGGCCCGGGTCGCGGGACTCTGGGCCCCGGCCGAACTGCGCGTAGCACGCCAGACCCCTGGAGAAACCGGACCCAGTAAGACGCTGGGATCTGGGCGGGGGTCGCGGGCTGGGCACGCCAGATGGGGCCCGGGTCGCGGGACTCTGGGCCCCAGGCCGAACTGCGAGTAGCACGCCACACCCCTGGAGAAACCAGTCCCAGTGAGACGCTGGGTTCTGGGCGGGGGCGAGCACAGGGCACGCCAGCTGGGGCCCGGGTCGCAGGACTCTGTGCCCCGGGCCGACTGCGAGTAGCACGCCAGACCCCTGGAGAAACCGGGCCCAGAACAGAAAAAGATAAAGAAAAATATCAGAGAGGTGGTAAGAAAGCCGTTATGGATGCCAGGACACTGGAGATGCAGACAAAACTTATCTAAATGCACTGGAACTTATGGAAAAATTCGCCGTGAAAGAGGACTGCTATTTCTCTATATTGGTAAGAATCTCAGACATCACATATAAGGAGAGAGTTTAGCGGAGACCAAGGAGAAATGCGGTGTTGAAAGAGTTCTCTGCGATGGTGGTGGAGACTTGTATTCAGGAGAAGCAGAAACCGGATCTTACCAACTTTATTTTTTTGGAGAAATTACACCAAATGTCGAATGCTACCATCACGCATGCTTAGGAACACTGGACAACATTCAGAGTGGAAAAAGAGCCTGGGAAGGATTTGAAACGGTGGAGGCAGTGGCAATGCCAGTGGTCAATATTCGGGGGAGGCAGAGATCTGATACATTACAACTGGAACCTTTGAAATAATAACCACAGAGACAGTGATCGGAACCTGCTGAGGGGTCAGGCGGGCGCCGGTGCCAGTGGCCGACATCGGAGCTTGCTGTGAGGCAAGGCCACTACTGAGGCCTCCGTGGCCAGGATTGGAACCTGCAGACGGGTTAGACCGATGCTGGGGCCAGCGAGGCCGGCATTGGAGCCTGCCATGATACAAGGCTTGTGCTAGGGCCTCCGAGGTCGGGTCCGGAACTTGCTGAGGGGTTAGGACGGTGCTGGGGTCAGCGAGGCTGGCATCGGAGCCTGCCGTGAGGCAAGGCCAGTGTTGGGGCCCCCGAGGACGGGACCGGAGCCTGCTGAGGGGTTAGGCCGGTGCTGGGGCCAGCGAGGCCGGCATCAGAGCCTGCCATGAGGCAAGGCTGGTACTTGGGCCTCCGAGGCCAGGATAAGAGCCTGCCGAGGGGTTAGGCCGGTGCTGGGGCTGGAGAGGCCGGCATCGGAGCCTGCCTTGAGTCATGACCAGTGCTGGGGCCTCCGAGGCCGGGATCGGAGCCTGCCGAGGGCTTAGGCTAGTGCTGGGGCCAGTGAGGCCGGCATCGGAGCCTGCCGTGAGGCAAGGCCGGTACTGGGGCCTCCGAGGCCAGGATAAGAGCCTGCCAAGGGGTTAGGCCGGTGCTGGGGCCTCCGAGGCCAGGACAAGAGCCTGCCGAGGGGTTAGGCCGGTGCTGGGGCCAGCGAGGCCGGCATCGGAGCCTGCCGTGAGGCAAGGCCGGTACTGGGGCCTCCGAGGCCAGGATAAGAGCCTGCCGAGGGGTTAGGCCGGTGCTGGGGCCAGCGAGGCCTGCATTGGAGTCTGCCTTGAGGCAAGGCCGGTACTGGGGCCTCGAGGCCAGGATAAGAGCCTGCCGAGGGGTTAGGCCGGTGCTGGGGCCAGCAAGGCTGGCATCGGAGCCTGCCGTGAGGCATGACCAGTGCTGCGGCCTCCGAGGCCAGGATCGGAGCCTGCCGAGGGCTTAGGCCGGTGCTGGGGCCAGCGAGGCCGGCATCGTAGCCTGCCGTGAGGCAAGGCCGGTACTGGGGCCTCTGAGGCCAGGACAAGAGCCTGCCGAGGGGTTAGGCCGGTGCTGGGGCCAGCGAGGCCGGCATCGGAGCCTGCCGTGAGGCAAGGCCGGTACTGGGGCCTCCGAGGCCAGGATAAGAGCCTGCCGAGGGGTTAGGCCGGGGCTGGGGCCAGCGAGGCCGGCATCGGAGCCTGCCATGAGGCAAGGCCGGTACTGGGGCCTCGAGGCCAGGATAAGAGCCTGCCGAGGGGTTAGGCCGGTGCTGGGGCCAGCGAGGCCGGCATCGGAGCCTGCCGTGAGGCAAGGCCGGTACTGGGGCCTCCGAGGCCAGGATAAGAGCCTGCCGAGGGGTTAGGCCGGTGCTGGGGCCAACGAGGCCGGCATCGGAGCTTGCCTTGAGGCATGACCAGTGCTGGGGCCTCCGAGGCCGGGATCGGAGCATGCCGAGGGGTTAGGCTGGTGCTGGGGCCAGCGAGGCCGGCATCGGAGCCTGCCGTGAGGCAAGGCCGGTACTGGGGCCTCCGAGGCCAGGACAAGAGCCTGCCGAGGGGTTAGGCCGGTGCTGGGGCCAGCGAGGCCTGCATCGGAGCCTGCCTTGAGGCAAGGCCGGTACTGGGGCCTCGAGGCCAGGATAAGAGCCTGCCGAGGGGTTAGGCCGGTGCTGGGGCCAGCAAGGCCGGCATCGGAGCCTGCCGTGAGACATGACCAGTGCTGCGGCCTCCGAGGCCAGGATCGGAGCCTGCCGAGGGCTTAGGCCGGTGCTGGGGCCAGCGAGGCCGGCATCGGAGCCTGCCATGAGGCAAGGCCGGTACTGGGGCCTCCGAGGCCAGGACAAGAGCCTGCCGAGGGGTTAGGCCGGTGCTGGGGCCAGCGAGGCCAGCATTGGAGCCTGCCTTGAGGCAAGGCCGGTACTGGGGCCTCTGAGGCCGGGATCGGAGCCTGCTGAGGGGTTAGGCCGCTGCTGGGGCCAGTGAGGCCGGCATCGGAGCCTGCCATGAGGCAAGGCCGGTACTGGGGCCTCCGAGGCCAGGATAAGAGCCTGCCGAGGGGTTAGGCCGGTGCTGGGGCCAGCGAGGCCGGCATCGGAGCCTGCCTGAGGCAAGGCCGGTACTGGGGCCTCCGAGGCCAGGATAAGAGCCTGGTGAGGGGTTAGGCCGGTGCTGGGGCCAGCGAGGCCGGCATCGGAGCCTGCCTTGATGCATGACCAGTGCTGGGGCCTCCAAATCCGGGATCAGAGCCTGTTAAGGGGTTAGGCCGGTGCTGGGGCCAGTGAGGCCGGCATCGGAGCCTGCCTTGAGGCAAGGCCGTTACTGGGGCCTCTGAGGCCGGGATCGGAGCCTGCTGAGGGGTTAGGCCGCTGCTGGGGCCAGTGAGGCCGGCATCGGAGCCTGCCGTGAGGCAAGGCCGGTACTGGGGCCTCCGAGGCCAGGATAAGAGCCTGCCGAGGGGTTAGGCCGGGGCTGGGGCCAGCGAGGCCGGCATCGGAGCCTGCCGTGAGGCAAGGCCGGTACTGGGGCCTCCGAGGCCAAGATAAGAGCCTGCCGAGGGGTTAGGCCGGTGCTGGGGCCAACGAGGCCGGCATCGGAGCCTGCCTTGAGGCATGACCAGTGCTGGGGCCTCCGAGGCCGGGATCGGAGCATGCCGAGGGGTTAGGCCGCTGCTGGGGCCAGCGAGGCCGGCATCGGAACCTTCCATGAGGCAAGGCCGGTACTGGGGCCTCCGAGGCCAGGATAAGAGCCTGCCGAGGGGTTAGGCCGGTGCTGGGGCCAGCGAGGCCAGCATCAGAGCCTGCCTTGAGGCATGACCAGTGCTGGGGCCTCCGAGGCCGGGATCGGAGCCTGCCGAGGAGTTAGGCTGGTGCTGGGGCCAGTGAGGCCGGCATCGGAGCCTGCCTTGAGGCAAGGCCGGTACTGGGGCCTCCAAATCCGTGATCTGAGCCTGCCAAGGGGTTAGGCCGGTGCTGGGGCCAGCGAGGCCGGCATCGGAGCCTGTCGTGAGGCAAAGCCGGTACTGGGGCTCTGAGGCCAGGATAAGAGCCTGCCGAGGGGTTAGGCCGGTGCTGGGGCCAGCGAGGCCGGCATCGGAGCCTGCCTTGAGGCATGACCAGTGCTGGGGCCTCCGAGGCCGGTATCGGAGCCTGCCGAGGGGTTAGGCTGGTGCTGGGGCCAACGAGGCCGGCATTGGAGCCTGCCATGAGGCTAGGCCGGTGCTGGGGCCTCCGAGGCCGGGATTGGAATCCTGCCAAGGGGTTAGCCCGGTGCAGGGGCCAATGGCCAGCATCGGAGTCTGGCGTGAGGCAAGTTCACTCCTGCGGCCTCCAAGATCGGGACCAAAGCCAGCTTAGGGGTTAGACCGGTTCAGGGGCCAGCGAGACCAGAACTGGGGCCTCCCATGAGGCAAGGCCGCTGCTTGAGCCAGCGAGATCTGGATCAGTCCACTGAGTAGCCAGGCCACTACTGGGACCATCAAGAGTGGGATTGGTACTTGCAACGCAGCATGCACAGAGAAATATCGCAGAAAATATAAATCAGACTCTTCTCTTAATCAGCAATAACTAGGAGGAAAAGGGCAACAGGAAGAGGTTGAGCTATAGAAAGGGCCCTATAGTGAAGCAACTAATGTGACCAATCAGAGGGTATGTAATACTGGAGGACGGAGCCTCTTTAAAAAGCAGGAGGTATATAAACAAATGTATCAAAGTAAATCACCAAAGAAGTGTGGGATGGAGGGAGGGGGAGGGAATGGGATGGGGGCTGGAGGAGGGCTAATTGGATGATGTGTGCTTGTATATCCTCTCAAGTCTTGTACTCCAATGTGATTGATATATGACTACAATGCACCAATTTAAAAAATAAATTAATTAAAAAAAAAAAAAAAAAAAAACAAAATAAAGAATAAAAAATAGGGCAGGGGGTGTAGCTCAGAGGTTGGATGCTCCTGGGTTCCATCCCCAGTAAAAGTGATATGCCCTTTTTTCAGATCAAAAGTTGGTAAATAGGCCCATCTCAACACAAATGTATTTCATAAAATGAATACTATGCTAAACCCCCAAACATACCTAATTGTGCATTTTAAAAAATCATTGGGCTCCTAGCATTTGGGAGGCTGAGACAGGAGAATAGTGGTTTGCAAAGAGCCTCAGCTACTTAGTGAGGCCCTTTACAACTCACTGAGACCCTGTTTCAAAATAAAGAATAAAAAAGAGGGCAGGAGGTATAGCTCAGAGGTAGAATTCCCCTGGGTTCCATCCCCAATCCTGCAAAAATTTTATATATATGTATATGTATATATATATATTACATATATATATATTATATATATGTTTATATATTATATATATATATTTATATTTATATTTATATTTATATTTATATTTATTCACAAAACCAAAACCAAAGCAGCCCTTCTAAAGCACTGGAGAGAAGACCACAGGCAAGGCCTTGTCTCCCCAGGCAGATAGATGAACAGCACATCTCACTACGTGCAGTAACATAATCGGGAAGAATGACTCCCTTCCAATCCTTATTTTTGGTTCATTTAAAAAAGAAAACAGTTTTATTTCAGCCTTCTCTTTCTCTGCCCGAGTCTCCAGCCTGAAGACCACATCCTTTTTGAAGACATCGGCAAGTTCTGTGGAGCCATGTTTAAATTGGGTGGGTGAAAAACTGATTCCCCGTAATAAAAGTAGCATTGTGTTGCAGTCAGGTAATTCTCAGTGGGCTCACATTTTACTTTCCATGGGAATGGTCCTTAAGGAAGAAAGGGCCTTTGTTGAGTTTTGTTTTGTTTTGAGAACAGTCAATTGGCTCTTTCTACCTTCCCTTCGGGGCGCCAATCTTTCTGAAGACAACCACGTTCAAGCAGAGGTAGCAAAAAAGGAATGAAAGAAAGAACCTGTGCCCAGCCCCATTTGTCACGATCTGGGCTTGTTTCATGTCATAGTTTTTTCTCCGTGGCCCCCAGTCGGCACAAAGAGGACTCCTGCCCAAGATGTTTGCTTCGCCCGTGCCCAGCCCCTGCCTACAGAGGAGCCAAGTGTGGAAAAAGAGGCCTCTAAGTTCCCACTTTCCCAAGCAAGGCTGCGCCTTGATTTTCCAGAGGCATAAATGACTTCTCACCTAAATACCCTCTGAGCTAGATCTTGTTTGGCTTCAGATAAGAGACCTGAGATTTTAATTATTCTCAATGGGTCCGTTTATCAGGGCAAGTGGTTCATTTTTTTTTTTTTTTTCAGGACAAATGATTAGGTTTTCCCATCTTTATCAGACTACTGCAGTGTGCGCCTCGGGTGTGGACTTAACTTTGTCCTCCACTTCCGGCAGCCGTTGCCCTTCTACAACCAGGGTGTGAGGAGTTTGAACACACGCACTCACACGCAGGTGTGCTCAGAGTCGTGTCTCAACTAGTGACTGCCTTAAAGCCAACCACGGGAAGAGTCTGTTATTTCAAGAAGGAGGAACACACTAAGTGTGGAGGAAACTGGGAGAGGAAAGAAAGGAATACAGCAGACAGTGATGGGGAAGGCTAGGAGAGCTCAACTTACAAAGACAGGAAAGGAGCCGGGTGCAGTGGCACGCACCTGTAATCCCACTACCTGAGAGGCTGAGAGTGGAGGGTCATAGGTTCAAGGCCAGCCTCAGTGACTTAGCAAGACCTTGTTTCAAAATAGAAAAATAAAATAGGACTGGAGGTGTAACTCAGAGGTAGAATGCTCCTGGGTTTAATCTCCAATACCAAGAAGAGAGAGAGAGAGAGAGAGAGAGAGAGAGAGAGAGAGAGATGTACACTGAGCAGAGCTAGGACTAGGTTTTTTTATATGTTGTCATTTAACTCTTCGGTCAACGTTAAATAATAGAGAATGTTACTGTCTCTTTCAACAGATAAAGGAAGTTGAAGTTTAGAAAAGATGTACAGCTTGCTTAAAGTTAGACAAGCAAGGAGTGGTAGAACCTCCCAAGAAACCCAGTCATTTTTTCAGCTTTTTACCAATGAAGTAACTGAAGTTCAGAGAGCAATTTGCCCAAGGCTAACCAGGGGTATGATTGAAGCCAGCTTCAAGGCAACACCTAAAAAACAAAAATTGGAAGGTGAATAAACCTCTTGTCTTAGCTTAAATACTTCCCAGCCAGCAACCATGCAGGGAGCCTACTGGGGAAGAAATGTAGGCTTCTGTTAGTCAGGATAGGCTAAGTTGTGCTGCAGTAATAAACTGTGACATCTCAGTAGCTTCACTTAAAAACTGTTCAATGCTTATTCACACTGTGTCCATTGGAGACCCACCAATTCTCCAGTACCACTTTTTTGAGACTCCAAGATCCAAGATTCTTCTATCCTGTAGTTTGCCCGACTCAGTCCATCAAATTTATTAAAAAAGAAGAGAAAGAAAAGAAAGAAACAGCAGTTGCCTGGGCCTCTCACAGTCCATGAGCCAGAACTAATCACTGGCCCCATCCTTCCTGCAGGAAAATCTGGGGGACACGGGAAGCCGTGGGAGATTTGGTGAGCATTATTGGTCTGAGCCACATGTTCCAACTTTTCTTGGCACCACTGTTGAACTTTCCGTATCTCTTTAAAAAATGAACAGCGGCAAATCCGTCTGCCGGCCTGTTGGGAGGAGTGAAGAGCTAAAACAATTGCACAACACTCTCCGCCGCCACTCAGCACCTGAAAGCTGAGTCATGATTGTGACCTTGAGAGGCTCCTGGTATTCCAGAAAAGTCTGAGGTCACTACTGTGGCCTCCTTTCATAGTAAGGAAATGTAGGGCCCTCCCCCCACCAGAGTACACAAGAGTGATCACATCCACCTTTCAACCCGGTATCACTGGCTGTCCTCAGAAAGGAAAATTCTAATTGAGGCTGTTAGAAACAAACTGAGTGTGTACTCGTGCTCAACCTGTATTTCTATGCCCACAGAAAGAACTACCAGCTTTTATTATTAGGTGAGTGAGATACGCCCAGGGAGGGATCTCATAAATAAGTTCTTGGACCTGAGCTCAGGGCAAAGGTGACCGGTGAACGCGATCTGATAGAACCAGAGGATTCCGGTTCCTCGCCCTCCTGGCTCCATCTTCTCCCTTCCTCCCATCCCTCTGCACCTGCCACGCTCGGGTCAGGAGGAAGAACGTCAGGTGTTTTCTCTTATTTGCCAGTGACAAAAACCCAACTCAAACTGGCTTCTAGCAAAATAGAAAATGTTTGACTCATCTAACCCAAAACTACCATATGGAGAAAGTCTGCCCAATAGGAAGCAACACAGAAGAAAGTGAGTCCAAGAGCAGGAGGGGGTAGAGTTTGGTTTGTTTGTTTGTTTGTTTGTTTGTTTGTTTCTCTCTTTTTTCCTGCGGGGAGGAGTCTCACCATGCCCTTGAACTCTGCTTAAGTGATCCACCTGCCTCAACCTCCCGAATAGCTATGAATACAAATACCCAGCACGTTCCACAAACAGGGCAGAGGTTTGCAGACTTGGCCGCACTCCTTGATCCAACGACTCCTGGAGGAAATATGTGGTTGGACAAGCAATAAATTTGAGGGATTTTTAGATGTGTTGTAATGTTTTATTTGCTTAGGCTGGTTGAATATTAGTTCCTATTGTTTCCAGCTGAAAGAGCCCTGGACTGCAAAACTGCTGAAGTCTTCAGGCTTGCTTTACAGGCTGCGAGGAGCCATGCAAAAATGGGATTTTGAACCAGAGGAGGACAAAATCAACCTTTCCTGTGAAAAGCAGGACTGATCACTATCTGTCTGTCTTTGCTGAAGCAGTAATCACTCATTTGTTCCATTAGAACATACTAAATGTCAGCCAAGCATGGTAGAGCATGCTTGTAATCCCAGTATGTGGGAAATTGAGACAGGAGGATCGCAGGTTCAAAGCCAGCCTCAGAAGCTTGAAGTGCTCCACAACTTAGTGAAATCCGTGTTTCAAAATGAAGAATAAGCTGGGCGTGGTGGCACACGCTTGTCATCCCCGCGCTTGGGAGGCAGAGACAGGAGGATCGCACAGGTTCGAAGCCAGCCTCACTGGCTTAGGAGACCCAGTTTCCAAATAAAAACATATACAAAATAGGTCTGGGAGTGTAGCCCGGAGGTAGAAGGGCTTCCAGGAACCCCAGTACCACCCCCCTCAAAAAAATGAAGAATAAATTAGGGCTGAGGGTGTAGCTCAGAGGTAGAATGTCCCTGGGTTCAATCCCCAGGACCACTCACACACACAAAGAATGTACTAAATGCCTACTAAATAAGCCATGACCCAGAAGATGAAGATATAGAAACCAAGACAAATGAGATATCTACCTTTGTGGCATTTATAATGTAGGATGGAAAAGAAACAGCAAACAAATGGATTGGAAGTCACATCGATGGTCAGGCAGAGAAGCTTGGTGAATACCGATTCCATTTCAGGGAGGTCTCAGTTCAGGGTCGACCAATTGTCTCCATAGGCTGATTCTGGAGAAAAATCAAGCCCCAGGTAAATATGACCTATTTCCCTACCCCTGAGACAGTAACTTTCTTCTTGCTTTTGAGCTTGGTCAGCCATTTGTGTGTGTGTGTGTGTGTGTGTGTGTGTGTGTGTGTGTGTGTGTTTTACTGGGGACTGAATTGAGCAGCATTCAACCTCTGAGTTACACCCCCAGACCTATTTTATTTTTTACATTGAAACAGGGTCTCACTAAGTTGCTGAGGCTGGCTTCGAACCTGCGTGATCCTCCTGTCTCAGCCTCCCAAGCGCGAAGATTAAAAGCGTGCACCACCACGCCCAGCTTATTTTATTTTTTACATTGAAACAGGGTCTCACCAAGATCCAGAGGGCCTCACTAAATTGCTAACCTGCAAGCCTCCTGTCTCAGCCTCCTAAGTACTGGAATTACAGGTGTACACCCCCGCGCTAGGCTAGCCATGCATCTTCATTAGCCAAGACCCAAGCAAAGTGAGGAGAACTTCAGGATAGAAAGGCGTGGTCCGAATCGGAGTCTCTGGTCTGCTCTCACTGAGCCTCAGCCTCTGTGCCCCTGGTTCACAGACTCACAATAGAAAGGGTTGGGCAAGCGACACTTCCAGGACTCCAAGGATAGCATGAGAGATTGCATCACAGACAGTCACCACAGTGCCTGGGTCGTGGTACGTGCACCGTACATAGGTACCGACTTAGTTCTTAGCTGATTGGTTAGCTGAGATGCATGGGAGATTACAGTCCAGCACGGCAGCACATGAATGTGATTATCAAAGACTATTTCTTTGCAAAGTATTTGACTACAGGTTTATTGCGCATCTCCTACTGGCTAGTTTCATGAAAGCAGAGGTTTTGTCTGGTTCATCGCTGTGGCCCAGAGCCCAGAAAAGGACCTGACACATAGACACATAGATAGTGCTCGTTAAGAATGAGTGAGCGAAGGAATTCTCTGAGAATTCACAGGCAAGTTTATGAAGTAGGGCCCTTTGGCCAGAACCTAGACAGATTCTTAAAGTCTCAGAAGTGAGACTAGAACTGTGCTTTAGCACTATCCACTTGGAAGTAGCAGGACAACGGATTGCTGAGCCAAGAAGCCAAAGTCAGAAAGAATCCAGGTAGTGAGAAGCTATTTAAATTTTTTAAAAAGAGCTGGGAATGAAGCTGAGAGGTAGCATGCCCCTAGGTTCAATCCTCAGTAAGACACACACGCGCACACTCACACACACTCACACACACACTCACACACACACACATACACACACACACACACACACACACACACACACACACACACACACCATGTGCAAGTAGATTGTTGAGGCTGGGCTCAGTTGGACAGTTCTTCCATTTCTGTGAGGACCCGGGTGTGTACCTGTGGTCCACCCAAAGAGAAAATTCTGCCTCTAAGGATGGGGTGTCTTTGCCCTGGGGTACCACGGCTCTGCTCCTCCAGAGCATAGTCTGAGTTTGGATTCAAGCTCAGCCAGGCAAGTTTCCAGGAAGGAGTGAACACCATCCAGAAGAGGCTCACAAGCCTCCAGAGGCACGTGCTTGAACTGGCACGCCGTCAGCTCCGTCTCATCTGCGTGTCTACAGCAAGTCACGAGGGCAGCCCACGTCCAGCTCCTCCCCATGCAGGAATGGCACAGACGTCCTGTAGACACACGCGTTCCCACCAACACTGCCCTCCATCTTGCATGTGGTAACATCTAATTCCATTCTCCTCAAACCTCCAAGCAGTTCTAAATGGTCAAGAGCAATTCAGCGCAATGGATTCTTGTTGCCGGTTTGTAACCGCTGGCAAAGTCCAGGATCGGTGATTCTCATTAGGAGCCCTGGTATCTACAGAGAACGTCGACCTGGCCAGCGTAGCTCTGAATCCAAGATCCTCTATTTATTAGTTGTGTGATTTGTGCCAAAGTGTACCACTCTCTGTCTTACTTTCTCCCTTTATAAAATGGGGATAAGTATGACAAAGTTTTAGAGTGTTGTTGAAAGGATAAAAGGTAACCCAATGTGGAGGTGCACATCTGTAATGCTGGTACTTAGGAGGCTAAGACAGCAGGGTCACAGGTTCAAGGCCAAATTCAGCAACTTAGCGAGCCCCTCAGCAACTTGGTAAGACCTCAAAATAAAATGGGTTGGGGATATAGCTCAGAGGCAGAATGCCCCTGGGTTCAAACTCAGAGAAAGGAAATGGAGGAAGAGGAAAAGGAGGGGAGGAAGAACAGAAGTCAGTGCCTGGCTTCCCCTTCTCTCTGCCCTGCCTTAACTTGTCCAGAGAACATGGAGGTTCAGTTCTTGCCCAAGAACTTTCCATCTCAGTGGGACATCACAGATCTGCTGGACAGGTCATCTGAGAGCAGCTTCCAGCCCTGCCTGGGCCTCTGGAGGACCAGGCCATCCTCTGAAGAATCAGGGTTAGACGTCATCAACTTAGCACCAAGCTTCCAGAAGAACATGCTTTTCTCTTTCTTTGTCATTTCATTTTATCATCTCCTCCTCCTCCTCCTCCTCCTCCTCCTCCTCCTCCTCCTCCTCCTCCTCTTCCTCCCCTCATGCAGGTTCGAAGCCAGCCTCGGCTGGCTTAAGAGACCCTGTTTCCAAATAAAATATAAAATAGGTCTGGGGGTATAGCCCGGAGGTAGAAGGGTTCCATCCCCAGTACCACCAAAAAATAAAAAATAAAAATAAAAATAAAAAATAAAGCCGGGTGTGGTGGCGCACACTTGTAATCCCTGCGCTTGGGAGGCTGTGACAGGAGGATCACACAGGTTCGAAGCCAGCCTCAGCTACTTAGTGAGGTTCTCAGTAACTTAGTGAGACCCTGTTTCCAAATAAAATATAAAAAAGGTCTGGGAGTATAGCCCGGAAGTAGAAAGCCCCTGGGTTCCACCCCCAATACCACAAAAAAAAGCACCCCTTACACCTACGCTTAAATAAAAATAAATAAAAATAAATAAATAAAAAATAAAATAGGGCTGCAAATGTAGCTCATAAGTAGAATGCCTCTGGGTTCAATCCTCAGTACTAAAAAATTAAAATTAAAATAAAAAAATAAAATAAACAGGTTCAATCCTCCCGAGCTACACAGTTCTTGATGGGGACTTTGTTGCCCAGGAACAAACTCAGAGCAACATTTCATCACTAAGCTACCCTCCCCGGTAGAACTATTCCCAGTATGATTATTCTAGCCCCCCTCCTCCAAGAATTACAGTCATTTAAAAGAAAAGCATCAAAGAGTAAAATAGTGAGACTTTGAAATCACCAACATTTTTCAACCCCAAAGCTCAAATAAGAACATTTACAGCTTTATATCTTTCCCTGACAGCCAGTGTTGCCAATATACCACTGAGGGACAGGGGCAGCGTGTACATATAAAATCCTACACCTCCAAGTCCCAGTACTTGGGAGGCTGAAATAGGCGGATTGCAGGTTCAAGGTCAGCCTCAGCAACTTAGCAAGACCCCATTTCAAAATAAATAATAATGCCAATGATAATAAACCGGGTATGGTGGCGCATGCTTGTAATCCCAGCATTCAGGAGGCTGAGACAAGAGGATCGCAGGTTTGTGGCCAGCCTCCGCTACTTAGGCTCTCTGCAACTCAGTGAGACTCCGTTTCAAAATAAAGAATAAAAAGTAGGGCTTGGGGTGTAGCTCAAAGGTAGAATATCCCTGGGTTTCATCTCCAGTACCCCCAAAATAAATAAATTAATTAATACTAATAATGGGGGGAACTGGAGGTGTAGCTCAGAGGTAGAACGCCCCTGAGTTCAATCCCAAGTACAAAAATAAACTCCCTAACTTCCACGGGGCGGTGAGGAGGTGATTAAGGCTGCTGGTGCCTGTGCAAAGGCTCTCATGCATAAATGGGCTGTCCGCGGAGCCGGCCGGAAAAGTGAGAACGCTTTTCTGCTCAGTACTGCATTCCTGCCTGACCAGGACATTGGGAGGCATGGAGGCATACTGTTGATTAGAGAGGAGAGTCTGAGCCCCCAGGTCTAAGGGCCTCCAGAGTGTGGGGCAAAGCTGGGATTGGGTGCCCTCCAACTCCTGGTGCAACACACGGGAGTCCAGGGCTTGTCTTGTCCAATCAGATTCCAAGTTTTCACTAATTGGCTACTGTCTTGACCAATCAGATTCCAAGTTTTCACTAAGCAACTACTGGTAAACTGTGACCACTCTGAACCTTAGTTTATCTATAAAATGGGTGTAAGAAGCCGGTATGGTAGTACACACTTATAATCCCAGTACTTGGGAGACAGAGACAGGAGGATTACAGGTTTGTAGCCAGCCTCAGCTACTTAGTGAGACCCTCTGCAACTTAGTGTGTCCCTGTTTCAAGAATAAAGAATAAAAGCTGGGCATAGTGGTACACGCTTGTAATCCCAGTACTTGGGAGGTTGAAAAAGGAGGATTGCAGGTTCACGGCTAACCTCAGCTATTTAGTGAGGCACTCTGCAACTTAGTGAGACTCTGTTTCAAAATAAAAAATAAATTGGGCATAGAGGTAGAATGCCCCTGGGTTCAATCTCCGGCATCGCAAAAATAAAAAATAAAAAGTCTGGCAGAGGGGTAGATCGGAGGTAGAATGTCCCTGAGTTCAATCCTCAGTACCACAAAAAATAAAATTAAAGTAAAAAGTAAATTAAATGGGCATAAGATAGCCAAAAGAGAGATTTACAAAAGTTCCCACAGCCAGCCCGGTATGGTGGCACATGCTTGTAATCCCAGCATCTGGGAGGCTGAGACAGGAGAATCATGGTTCCAGGACAGCCTCAGCTACTTAATGAGGCCCTTTGCAATTCAGTGAGACCCTGTTTCAAAATAAAGAATAAAAAATAGGGCTGGGTGTAGCGCAGAGGTAGACTGCCCCTCAGTTCCATCCCCAGGACTGCAAATAATAATAATAATAATAATAATAATAATAATAATAATAATAATATGCAAAAAAAAAGAAAGAAATTTCCACAGCCAAGGAATGATGCACACCAGGTGGTGATGGATGTCCTGAGTTCTGGGTTGATGAACATACAATGTACACATGTATTGAAGCAGCAACTTGTATCCCCGAAACATATACAAAACTATAAAGTATCAAATAAATAAATAAGAAAATATAAAATGGGCATGAGAATGATCATAACACTAGCTGCTAAGTGGAGTAAATGAAATAAAGATATATCAGGTACTCAGTGCAGAATTTGGTAGGTAACAAGTGCAGCAATGGCAGCTGCTTCAGTTATTTTAGTTCCAAATCCAGTGTTTTCTCCTAAAGATTATTTAATAAGATACCTTGTTTGAAGCTTAAAAGGGTCTTGATTGGTGCTCGCTCTCTCTCTCTCTCTCTCTCTCTCTCTCTCTCTCTCTTTCTTTAATTTATGATTTTATGGTACTGGGGATGAAACCCAGAAGTCTTCTACCTCCAGGATACACCCCCAGCCCTATTTTATTTTGATTTGGAAATAGGATCTAAGTGACTGAGGATGGCTTCAAACCCGCAATCCTCCTGTCTCAGCTTCCCAAGTACTGGGATCATTGGCATGGGCCACCACCGCTGACTTTCTTTTTTCTTTTTAATTGCAGAAAAAGTGATTCAAAGTGTTACTTCAGTGGGAAAACTGGTTTGTGCGCTGTTGTGAAATTTGGATGATTTATTCACACACAAGTGATCTGTGAATTCAGACACCTTGCTTTATGACCCAATTTCTTTCTAGCTCCTTCTGCCCAGCTTTAGCCAGTTTCCCAGAGTCAAGGTCCAAATGATTTTGATAACAGAGATCCCCGTGTTGATCTCAAGGAGCAAAGAAACAGTAGCATGTTGATCTTTTTTTATTTTGCACAGTGCAGGCAAGTAAAAGAAACATAATTCATAACCCACGTCAAGAAGACCTGACTTTGGGTCCTCTTTATCCTGCAGGGCATGGTGGCACACACCTCTAATCCCAGTACCTGGGAGGCTGAAACAGGAAGATTGCAGGTTTGAAACGGGTCTCTGCAGCTGCTTCTGCTTACCTAATGGACCTGTCTCCCTTTCTTCTCCTGAGCTATATTCACCACAAGTAAATTAAGTGACTCCATTTCTCAAAAATTCCTACCCATTCCTGGTGTGGTGGTGCACACCTATGATCCCAATACCCAGGAGGCTGAGACAAGAGGATTGCAATCTGAAACCAGCATTTAGTAATTTAGGGAGACCCTGTTCCAAATTTTTTAAAGAGGCCCGGTGATATATCTGAGTGGCAGAATGCCCTTGGATTCAAGGTCTAGTAGCACAAAAGAGTAAAAGAAGAAAAAAAAAAGACTACCAACAATTGACATTTAGCTGAGCATAAGAGTGCATGACTGTAATCCCAGTACTTGGAAAGCTGTGACTGAAGGTTCACAGGTTCAAGGTCAGCCTCAGCAACTTAGCAAGGGTGGCCTTGAATCAGCAATCTAGTGAGACCCCCAAAATAAAAAATAAAATAGTGCTGAAGGCATAGCTCAGAGGTAGAATGCCCCTGAGTTTAATCCCCAGTAACACACACGCACACACATGCACACATGCATGCACACACGTGAACACACACACACACACACACACACACACACACACACACACACATTTCTTGAGCACATAACATGTACCAGGCTCTATAAACACATGACATGGATTATCTTATTTACTCCTCTCAAGAATTCTACAAAGTAGATACTATTTTTGTCCCTGTTTTAAAAAGAAGCTCAGGGAGTGTGAATCATACAGATTTATAGAGTGGGCTCACCAGGCTGGGAGTCTGATGGCCTCTAAGCACTACACTGTTCACTTCATGAATTGGGAATATTTGGATGGGCAAACAAATGGGCTGGTGATGGAATGTCACGCCTGTTTCCTCATGTTCTGCCCCTCACATGGCCAAGGGGGGAGAGGAGTGTTGAAACTCTGGCTCATGCATCTCTTTTGCCTGTTTCAAAGGCTGGACGTCCTTCAGGAAGTCAGTTGGGCTAGCTGATCCCATTTTTCAACAAAAATTGAGCTAAGGCAGACCCATGGATGGATAGGTAGACGGATGGATGGATGGATGGATGGATGGATGGATGGATGGATGGATGGGTGGATGGATGGATGGATGGGAAGGAGGGAGACAGACTGCAGATTATGTATGACAGTACAACACATATCTCAGTAACTCTCCACTTGGCCAAGCCTCATGCTCTCCAATTTCAAAATCTCACCCTCTTCAATCCGCCTAGATTTAAATCCCTGTTTCATCCTTTTCCATCTGTTTGATTCAAGGCAAGTTCTTCAACCTCCCCAGGCTGTAATTAACTCTTCTGCAAGATGGAAAGAGGAGTTAACTAATAACTCTGATTAGCCGGGCATTGTGGCACACGCTTGTAATCCTAGTGCTTGGGAGACTGAGACAGGAGGATCACAGGTTCAAGGACAGCCTTCTCAAGTAGTGAGACTCAGCAACCTAGCGAGACCCTGTTTCCAAGTAAGAAATAAAATCAGTCTCGGGGATGTAGCTCAGAAGTAGAATGCCTCTGGGTTACTCCCTAGTACAAAAATGATAGATAGATAGATAGATAGATAGATAGATAGATAGATAGATAGATAGCTCTGATTAATATATGTAACTTCCTGGGGGCCGGGAATCTCTCCATTTTTGCAAGGGTGTCTCAAGTGTGCATGAAAGTTTATTCCAAATGACTCTCTGGCTTCTCCCATCCACTTCCACCCCAGTTCCGTGTTAAAATTTTGCACAGACAAAAAGTAAAATAAAATAAAAGTGCCGCTGAAAAAATAAACTGAAGCAAAACGTTGAAAATCCCCTTCCCTCCCAGAATTCCCCAAGGTTTCTTTAATTGCAGCATTGAACATCTTAGGTCCTGTGTCACAGGAAACAGGCCCTGTCTCCAGCAGCTCTTCTTTTTTTTTTTTTTTTTTTTTGAGTTACTGCGGATGGTACCCAGGGACATTCTACCTCCAAGCGACACCCCCAGCCCTATTTTTTTATTCCTTATTTTGAAACAGGGTCTCACTGAGTTGCAAAGGGCCTCACTAAGTAGCTGGGGCTGTCCACGAGCCGTGATCCTCCTGTCTCACACTCCCAAATGCTGGGATTACAAGCGTGCGCCACCACGCCCGGCTCCAGCAGGTCTTGCCTACAGTACTTTTGCTGCACTGCCAGGTGTAGCCATCACTTACGGGGGGCAGAACTCTATTCCACTAAGGCATAGAAAGTGAGCTATGAGGTCCAGCCCTACGTCCTTCTGCTTGATCTGAAAATCCCACCATCAGCAACTTTATTGAGGCTGTTTGGCCCACTTCACTCCTTTATCCTCAGCATCAAATGTTCCTAATCAGGTCTTCTTAGGCTTCTTTTGGAATATGTGTCCATCATGTAATATCTATTGGCTTCTCAGTTAAGACACACTTGGGTTGTTTGTTATACTTGTTACAATTGCCCCTCACTGCTAATCAGAGAAATGTGGATTAAGGCAAAGCATTACACAGAACGTAAAATCCAGCGCTAACACGGATCAAACACTCTCCTATATTCCTGGGACAATGTAAATCAGTCTATCTTCTTCCCAAAGAAAACTAAATGGAAAAAAATTTTTGTGCCCAACGATGTTCATATCAGTGTTATTTATCATAGCAAACCAACGAAACCGCTTCATCTTCTTCCTAATTAAAAAAAAATGGCTAAATAAGATATTTTATGGTCACTTCATAGAAATTTGTGTGTGTGTGTGTGTGTGTGTGTGTGTGTGTGTGTGTGTATGAGGATGGAACCCAAGGGCATTCGACCTCTGAGCTACAACCTGCCCTATTGTTTACTCTTTATTTTGAAAACGGGTCTCACTGAGTTGCAGAGGACCTCACTAAGTAGCTGAGGCTGTCCGCGAACCGCGATCCTCCGGTCTCAGCCTCCCGAATGCTGGGATTACAAGCGTGCGCCACCATGCCCGGCCATAGAATATTTTATAATTGTTCAAAATTATGCTTTGAAAGTCCCTAACCCCCCAAAAGGGGGAATGTTAATTTACATATGTAGCATGATTATAAATGCATAAACAGGAGCCAGGCATGGTGGTGCACACCTGTAAGAGGCTGAGACAGGATTGCAGGTTCAAGTTCATCCACAGTAACTTAGTGAGAACTTGTTTTAAAACAAACAAAAAAGTCTGAAGGAATAGCTCAGAGGTAGAGTGCCCCTGGGTTCAATTTCCAGCACAAAAAGTTTTTTTGTTGTTGTTGTTAATGAAGTGAACTGGGAGTATAGCTTGGACATAGAGTGTGGCTGGATTCAATCCTCAAAACGAAAAATTAAAAAGGCAGATAATGAATGAATA
The DNA here is from genome assembly GCF_963383645.1 of Muscardinus avellanarius. Lineage (NCBI taxonomy): Eukaryota > Metazoa > Chordata > Mammalia > Rodentia > Gliridae > Muscardinus > Muscardinus avellanarius. The sequence goes on along the minus strand of NC_137789.1, from coordinate 14,556,469 downwards.
TTATCATGGTAAATTCAGAATGCTTTAAATAGAGAATGAGTCCTAAGTACAAAAATCCTTAAGACAACAAAGATTAGCTAAGGAACAACTGCACGAGACTGAGGAAAGGACATGCGCAAGGTTCTGAGTCAAGTACAACAGGATAATTAAGAAAGACTGATATGCTATTAAGGGCTAATTATACACCAGAGGTTTTCTTTTGAGATTTACACCCCTATCTAAAATGAGAAGCTAAAATTTCCCTGTAGATAACAAGTCTTAATATCATCCCCTGAATAGAAACCTTGCAGCCGAAAGCCTGAGCCTGGCCTGTAATTGGGAAGGGTGGTAATAATAGTACTTTCCTCCTAAAGTTGGTCTGGAGTAAAGAATTACTACCCTTAACCACTTAGAGCAGGGCTGACAAATGGCCAATTAGCACATGAAAAGACGTGCAGCATTTTATCAGGAAAAACAAGCCACTTAGATACTACTTCACACCCTCTAACATGAGTGCAGTGAAAGAAGAGATAACAACAAGTGTTGATGAGAGTGTGGAGATACCGGAACCTCACACGAGACTCCGAGACTCCGTTGGCGGGAATGTAAGATGGCACAGCTACTTGGGAATGCAATTTAGCAGTTCCCGTAATGGTTAAACACAGTTAAATGTGACCTAGCATTTGTGTAACCAGACACCAGTACCTGCCCCAATTTGCCAAATCAAATAACTGGGACAAGTCTTTGAGAAGAAGGAAAAAGAAATGTATTGATTTGCTAGAAAACTGAAGAAGCCATGAACTTAAGAATCAATCCCTGTATTCTCCCCAAATCAAGGAATCAAGTCCCTTTTTAAAGTTAGCTCTTTCAGGTCACATGAGCTTATCAGAAGAGACACCATTTGCATCTGAGTCTTCCCTGACTTGGTTCTTTTCTGTGACTTTCAGATGCCCAGTGCCAGGTCTTCACTCCTTTGGTCAGTCAACTAATAGGAAATTAATACTTGTTAACAAAGAGAGAAGGAAAGGAACAGCAGGAAAAGAGAGGAGGAAAAATGTCAGCTTTGAAACAAGCCACCTGCTACCTGCTGTAAGCACCGGGAGCAGACAGCCTTACATTTTGGTGAGATAGATATATAATTAGATAGATGACAGATAGATATGAAAATATATATTCATACAAAAATTGCTACAGCAATGTTGATAGCAACATTACTCTTCATGGCCATAAAGTAGAAACCACCAAAATGGCCACCAATGGATGGGTCGATAAATAAAACATGGTGTATCCATAAAGTAGAATATTATTCAGCAAAGAGAGAGGGGGAAGTGGAGTACTGACACATGAAGAAGTGGCTATGCTGAATGAAAGTCCACAAAGGACCACACATCATATAACTCCATGTGCACAGGATGGCCAAAAGAAGTCAGTCCACAGGGACAGGAAATAGTCGGTGTTTACCCAGGACTGGAGATGTTGAGAAGTGAGAGTGACTGCTTCTCAGGACAGGGTATCATTGAAGGAGGATGGAAAGTATAAAATCAACTGCAGTGTTGGTAGCATATTCCTATGAATCTACCAAAACCATTGAATTGTGCACCTTATTATTCAGTCTTGTATTTATTGTGTTGCTGGGGATTAAACCCAGGGGTATTCTATCTCCAAGCTATACTTCCAGCCCTTTTTATTTATTTATTTTTATTTTTATTTGGTGTGTGTGTGTGTGTGTGTGTGTGTGTGTGTGTGTGTATGTGTGTTACTGGGGATGGAACCCAGGGGCTTTTTACCTCCGGGCTACACTCTCAGGCCGATTTTATGTTTTATTTGGAAACAGAGTTCTACTAAGTTGCTGAAAGGCTCACTAAGTAGCTGAGGCTGGCTTTGAACCTGCGCGATCTTCCTATGTCAGCCTCCTAAGTATAGGTATATGACATCATTCCCAGCTTGAACAGTGCACTTAAAATGGGTGAATTGTATGGTATGTGAATTTTATCTCCATAAGTCTGTTATCATAATGAAAACGGACCAACATATAGACATATAAAAGCCTAATGTTACTAGAATCATCATTATTAAATTTTTCTTAAATACCTCCTTTCTGAAGATGAAATTTTTCCTTATACTCAGAACTATAAATATACTGGGAAATTTTCTAAATCAGGGCTCATAACTTCGCATGCCTACAAGTACCAGGCAGAAACTAGAAAGTACCATCAACAGTTTAAATGTTCCCAGCATAAGAGAGTGGTGGGACGTGGGGCAAAATTAAAAGCTCCAGGTCCTTTAAAAGACAGCCTGGCATTCTCTCATTTCCGTACACAAGAATGCAGGCCCAGAACTCCCCAAACAGGCTTTTCAAAAAATATATAGAAATGTAGACTTTTAATGTGAAATCTACCAACTCTTAAATATTGGCACCTATTTTAGAATGTTATAAATGCTGAGATGGTAAAATCCTAACATCGGAGCCAACATCTAGCAGGCAAGATTTGGATCTCAAGCTAGTAGGCTGCTTTGGTTTCAATACTTTAGCATGATTTCCAAATGGCCCCCAGTGCTCCCAACCATCCCATCTCCCCCACCCTAAAACCAGGCTTACCCAAACCACCTCCACCAGAATCCATCCAAGCTCCAAAGAGAGCCAAAACAATGAATGCAAAAATAAACACTTCTAAGACATTCTTACAGATGCTGGAGTCCGGGTAGGATGGCATGGAGACGGATTTGGTGGTACAGTTTTTGGATTCCTAATCTAATTAGAGAATGCTATAATGGATTCTTTGTTTAAAGACCAAATTTAATTTCCAATTTTATATCTCCAGTGAAGCCCGTTTTTATTAATTTTCAGCCCAACATTCTGCTAGACTGGCCAGAACTCCAATATGTTCCTATTTAGTGCTTAATCCTCTAATGCATTCCAATTAATTATTTCAGTTTTATGGCAAACCGTCTTCTGCCAACATCCAAGCTGGGCACCCCACCCTCTCCACCCACCCAAACAGCCAGCTCTGGAGGTCAATATAATTACTTAAGGGGTTGAACGGGAGAGGTAAGAAATGGAAGGAAATCGGGCCTGCAATTATATACTAATGCTGCGCCGGGGAGGCAGACGGCGTTCCTTGAATAAATTATTATTTATCCACGGAATTCCCCTCTGCCTATTACCAAATCAGCCCTTTATAAAAATTCTTTGTCGGGCCTGTGAAGTCCCCTGGCCGGTTTCCAACACTCCCTCCCCCACACCCCACCCTGCAGAGCTGCGGCAGTGGCGAGAATTCCAAGGTGGCCCCAGGGAACAGGCACAGGGGCATGGAAGCCCCTTGGGCTGGGGGTGGCTGTGAGGGGGGCCTTTGTAGAGTGGAGTCTGGTGCAGGGACCACAAAGTGACGGCAGTCACCCGGCCTCAGCTGCGCCTCCATCATAAGACCCTGCAGTGGACGCCACCAGGGTGCTGACCAAGGCCCAGGGCTTGTACTTCGCCATGTGTCCTGACCTCCTGAAGCTTTAAAATGACCAGCGTAAGAAAGAACATTTCAGTCTAGAAAAAAAGCGAAGAAAATCAAAGTTCTGAGATAAAGCACGCTGCTGGTACTAGTGACAATATGACAGCTCTCATTTCTGAGCATTCTCAGTGTGTGTGTGTGTGTGTGTGTGTGTGTGTGTGTGTGTGTGTCTTTTACTGCAGACTGAATCCAGAGGCATTCTACCTCCAAGCTACATCCCTGGCCCTTTCTATTTCATTTATTTATTTATTTATTTATTTATCTATTTTTGTGGTACTGGGGGTGAAACCCAGAGGCTTTCTACCCCTGGGCTATACTCCCAGACCTATTTTATATTTTATTTGGAAACAGGTCTCACTAAGTTGCTGAGAGCCTCACTAAGAAGCTGAGGCTGGCTTCGAACATGTGCGATCCTCCTGTCTCAGCTTCCCAAGCGCGGGGATTAGAAGCGTGCGCCACCACGCCCAGCTATTTCTTTTATTTTGAAACAGGATCTCAGTAGGGTGCTAAGAGTCTCACCAAGTTGTTGAGGCTGTCCTGGAATCTGCGGTCCTCCTGTCTCAGCCTGCCAACTACTGCGATTAACAGGTATGCAGCACCTCAACTGGCTCTCATTAAATATTCAAGACAACTGTCAGGAGCAGTTGTGGTTATTGCCTCTTTCTATAGGTGGGAAACTGAGGTTTAGTTTAATGAAATATTTCCCAGGCTCTAAACCCAGTTGAAGACAGTGACAGAATTTGAACCCAGGTTTATGGGGATCCATGAGACTGCCAAGGCTTATCTGATTAGCAACCTGTGTTCTCCACCCTGAGCACCACCACTGTCCCATCCTCTGCCCCCATCCCCTCGCCAAAACAAAAGTCTACTTACTTAGCCAGGCATGGTGGTGCATGCTTGTAATCTCAGCATTTGAGAGGCTGAGACAGGAAGATCTGGGTTTGCGGACAGCCTCAGCTACTTAGTGAGGCCCTTTGCAAAAATAAAGCATAAAAAATAGGGCTGGGGGTGTGGCTTGGAGGTAGAATACCCCTAGGTTCCATCCCCAATACCGCAGGGGAAACAAAACTTGACACACACAAATGTCATCCTTAGCCTTTCTTGTGAAACTTTGAGGATAGAATATGGGGTTTAGCAAGCTCCTTGAGAGGTGGGAATGTATCCAATGTCCTGACATTCTTGATGTCTTTGCTTCCTTGGCATTCTGAGCCAGGAAAGGAGTAGGGGTAGGAGGTAAAGACCTCTATTTTGAGTCCTGCATTTCCCAGGAGAAACATGTCCTGTAGCCCCAGCAGCAGCAGAAAACAAGCAAGTATCTGCACTGGGCTTTCCTGGGCTTCAATAGAGCATATTTGGTACAAAAAGAACAAAAAAATCCAAGGCCAAATCCCACATTCGTTGCTCCTGTACGAGCCTGGGCAAGTCTCTGCAACACCTCAATTTCCCCATCTGTGAAATGGAACATTGCTGTGGAGATGTAAGGAGACAGTGCCTTGGGGCCGTTCTCACATTTCCAACACACAGGGGCACATTTCACGTTGTGATCATGTTCTTCCAAAGAGAGAAAGAGAGAGAGAAGCGAAGACAGAGAAGATTTATTTATTTTTAAAAAAAAAAAAGACAAAAATCTTAGCCTACAATATATTTTGATATTTTCTATGTTAATCCATTTTGAGAAAAGGCTGACATAACCTATTACATGGATGTTACGATCCACTAGCAGGCCATCGGTTTCTTTTTAGCAACTAACAGTCTGAGCTGCTCCCAAGCTCAGGTCTTAGCACCTCCTTCCCATCACCCCTGCCTTCCTGGGTTCCAGTAGGATTGTCTTTGGGGCAGGATCTTAGAGCTGTGAAGAAAGTGACCTGCAGGGGGTGCTGTTTTAAACTGTGTGTGTGTGTGTGTGTGTGTGTGTGTGTGTGTGTGTGTGTGTGTGTGTGGCTTGGTTCTTATTTCATTGAATTTACTTTTAGGTCAATGAAGCCAAATCTACCCATCTGGACCTGCTCACCTCGTTCCCCTTCACTCCAACCATCTCGGGGCTGGCTTTCGCAAGGACACAGGAGCAAGGTCCCACATGTCTCTTTTGACTACAGCTGGGCAGGATTGGTGAGCGTGGGCTGTGACCCCGGCTCCGGATCATGCCCTTCCCTCACTGCCCACTTCCTGAGAGCTGGCACTCTGGGTGTGTGTGGCACCGGGGTTGTGTGATATGGAGACGCTCTTGGCAGATGAGAATGTGAGTACACTATTGATCTAGACCTCCCAGAAGCTCCTGACCAAGGCATCAGACACTAAAACCCACAAAACCAGCAAACAGTTTTATTACCTTATACAACAACAACAACACACACACACACACACACACACACACACACACACACACACACACAGATTGAGGGAATGGGTAAAACTCCCAAGGGGAGGGAAAAGCAATGGGAAAAACAAAGACCAAAGACTACCAAGATCTAAAAGCAGATTTTGGGGGGTCTGGTTGCTCAAGGGTTGAATCTGTCCCACAGACATGTTTTGCTTCTCCATATGATTTTTTTAAATTAGTTGCCTTTTTTTGTGTGTGTGTGGGTCTGAGGATAGAACCTAGAGGCATTTGACCTCCGAGCTACACCCCCTGCCCATGTTTTATTCTTTTATTTTGAAACAGGGTCTCATGGAGTTGCGGAGGGCCTCAGTACGTAGTTGAGGCTGTCCACGAACCGCGATCCTCCGGTCTCAACCTCCTGAATGCTGGGATTACAAGCGTGCGCCACCACGCCCGGCTATTAGTTGCCAACATTTTAAAACCTAAATTTCCACCTTCCCTGAAAATCCTGGAAGCTCTGCCCTCAGAGCACACACAGCAGAGCCACCACCACAGGCCCAGCCCGGATCACCCCGGGGCTGATGAGCGTCACTGGGCTAAGCGCAGGCCAGCACAGTCCCTGCCACTTCTATAGTGTTCCTTGTTTACATTCCCTGCCAAGCATCTGTAAGCATTTGAGTTTACAATCCTTGATTTACAATAACATGGGAGAGGGAGAGATACGGGTTAGAAGGCAGAGAGTTTCTAGACATGGGTGTGGGTCTATGCTTGGAAGGCAGAGTATCTCTAATGTACAGATCAGCTTGCCTGAGCAATAATTCGGAGAAGCCTTGTCTAGCCAGAAGTCAAGGTGAGGCCCTGTCCGGGGGACAGCCTCGGGCAGCACAATTCACTTAATGCAGAGAAATCCTAACATCGGCCTGATTCATACAAAATAGGAACAATGCCTAACTCTGGCTTCCAGACTGCTGTTGCTTCTGAACGGAACAATCTGTAAAATGGCAGACACGTGCAACAGGACGTGGAGACAGAAGGGGGGTTGATTAGGAGCAAGTCACCAAACACTAGGTAATCTGTTTGTGTTTTTTTTTTCCTCGCTCAATTTCGCATCTGTCCAATGCCCACAATCGTTCATGCCTAACGGAGAGGCAGAGAGCGTAGATTCCATGCAGCTCACTGTGGACACCATGCAACATTAATACATCAAGCCTGAAGTAGCCAGATACATAATTCGCTGCTAAATCTGGGACCCATATTAACAATTGCTAAAATACACTCAGCAAAGCCACACGCCAGGCATGGTGCTCAATGCATTTTTTCATTTCATTCTTTCATTACCTTCAATAAGACAGGTGCTATAATTATAGTATTTCCATAAAAAAAAAAAAGAGGGAGAGAGAGAGGGAGAATTCAGAGAGGTCACAGAACTTGTCTTATTTAGCAAATGGTCATGGTAGGATGGGCTCCCAGACAACCCTAATTCAGCAACCTCGGCTCATATACTAGGTTCTTATATAGTAAAAAAGCAATTGAAAAAGGCTAATCTACCTAATTCTGGAGTGTAAGCATGGTTGTGTCCTCTTAAAAAGGATGCATGGAAGCTGAGCATGGTGGCACAGACCTGTAATCCCCATATTTAGGAGGCTAAGATAGGAGGATGACGGGTTCGAAGCCAACCTCAGCAATTTATCGAGGTTCTCAGCAACTTAGTAAGAACCTGTTTCAAAATAAAAAAAAATTTAAAAATAGGGCTGGCAGTGTTGCTATGAACCAGACTTGACTCCTTGCCTTGGGACATTTATAGTCTCCTGGAGAAGACAAAAGGGGCCCCTTCTCTGATAACCAGGACACACATCAATCCATTTTAGCCAGAAACCCCCCTTGATCCTACCCCGAGAACAAACATTTATGTTTCAGAACAGTTTAATTAACAGTTGCAGGATCACTTTTATGACTCTGTAAGATGATTGTGGGATAGGGCAGACGGGAAGGTCCTTGGAGAAGCTTTAGCTGGGTCTGGAAGGAGAGGCAGCGTTTAGATAAATCACGATGAGGCAACGGGGCTGGGGGGGCAGAAATCCTGAGGTGGGAACTTTCTCATCATTCAGACCAACTGTAAATAGGTCCGTTTCTCTGAAATGCAGAATTGGTAGGAAATAGTGTAAGATAAGCGGAAACCAGATGCTTGGAGGCTTAAATTCCTGTCTCATGCCGGGGATCCATGCTTGGGGCCACTGGGTGCCACTGAAGAATTTTTTAAGGTAACCAGCGTGCGAGGGTAAGTGCACTGGGAGCTACTAGAGATCTACTGTGAGAGGATTCTAGCAGCTACATGCAGTGGGTGGAGAAGGAAAGAGAGTCGACCAAGGAAACAGAAGAAGCTGGGTATGCAGCATCAGGAGAACGCAGGGTCACCCTGGGGATCCTCAACCTCAGCACTGTTGACACTTTGGGACCAGCCATCCTCTGCTGTGGAAACCGTCCTGTGCATAGTGGAACATTGACATCTCTGACCTCTACCCACTAAATACCAGCAGCCCCCCCACACACACACACACACACACACACACACACACACACACACACACCACTGTGACAGACCAAAATCTAATTGCCCCAGGTTGAGAACCATTGATTTATGGAACAAAACAATGATCATTTCCAGAAGCCTGACAGCAATCAACAAAGTCAAAGAGGAAAATGGCAAGCCAGGTATGGTGGCCGATACCTGAAATCCCAGTACTTGAGAGGCTGAGATAGGAGGGTGTCAGGTTTGAGGACAACCTCAACAATACAGCAAGACTTCCAGCAACCTACTGAGACCCTGTTTCAAAACAAAACAAAATTTAAACAAGGTCTAAGGTATCGCTGAGGTAGAAAATCCCAGTTCTTTGGAGACTGAGATAGAAGCAGCTCAGGTTCAAGGTAAGCATTTGTAATTTAGGGAGACCTTGTTTCAAAATATGAAAAATGGTGCTTGGGGTATAGCTCAAAGGTAGTATGTCCTTAGTTTCAATCCCTAGTACAGTAGAAGATGAAGAAGGAGGAGGAAGACGAGGACCCAGATGAGATGATGAAAGCACTGACCTTGGTAATTGGGGGTCAGTGGATACCATCAAAAAGTTCATTCTGCCGGGTGGGGTGGTGCACCCTTGTATTCACCAGTACTTGGGAGGCTGAGACAGGAAGACCGTGACTAGCAGACAGCCTCAGCTGCTTAGTGAGGCCCTCTGCAACTCAGTGAGACCCTGTTTCAAAATAAAGAATAAAAAATCGGGAGCCGGGCGTGGTGGTGCATGCTTGTAACCCCAGCATTTGGGAGGCTGAGACCGGAGGATGGAGGTTCGCAGACAGCCTCGGCTACTTAGTGAGGCCCTCCACAACTCAGTGAGACCCTGTTTCAAAATAAATAGTAAAAAATTGGGCAGGGGATGTAGCTCGGAGGTCAAATGCCTCTGGGTTTCATCCCCAGACCTGCAAAAAATAAAAATAATAAAAAATAAAAAATTGGGCTAAGGGTGTAGCTTGGAGGTACAATGTCCCTGGGTTCCATCCCCAATACCAGAAAGAAAGAAAGAAAGAAAGAAAGAAAGAAAGAAAGAAAGAAAGAAAGAAAGAAAGAAAGAAAGAAGAAAGATCATTCTGCAATCAAGTCCACTTAAAAGGTGTCACAAGCCTGGCATGGTGGCACACACTTGTAATCCCAGTACTTGGGAGGCTGAGACAGGAGGACCTGGGTTCGCGGACAGCTTCAGCTACTTAGTGAGGCCCTCTGCAACTTAGTGAGACCTTGTTTCAAAATAAAGAATAAAAATCGGGCTGGGGGTGTAGCTTGGAGGTAAAAGGCCCTGGTTCAATCCCTGGCACCACAAAAAAAAAAAAAAAAAAATTCACAAGCCAGATATGGTGGTGCATGCCTGTAATTCCAACACTTGGGAGGCTGAGATAGGAGGATCACAGGTTTGAGGCAAACTATATATATATATATATATATATATATATATATATATATATAATCTATCTTAGAGGTAGAATACCCCTGGGGGGGGGGGGGAAGAGTTAGAAAGGAAGTACATCATTTAAAAAAAAAAAAAAGAGTTAGAAAGGAAGTACATCATTAAAAAAAAAAAAAAAAACTCCAGGCGTGGTGGCCCACGCTTTTAATCCCCGCGCTTGGGAGGCTCAGACAGGACAGAGAAGGATCGCACAGGTTCAAAGCCAGCCTCAGCTACTGAGTGAGGCTCTCAGCAACTTAGTGAGATCTTGTTTCCAAATAAAGTATAAAATAGGTCTGGAAGTATATCCTGGTGGTAGAAAGCCTCTGGGTTCCACCCTCAGTACCATCTAAAAAATAAATAAATAAATTTTAAAAAATTAAAAAAAAATAAACAAGGGGCAAGGAACTCGAGGCACACAGTAGTAGAGTGCTTGTCTAGCATGCACAAGGCCCTGGGGATATCCCCAGGGCCTCAAAATAGGAGATTAAAAAACACAAACAAGCAACCAGGGACAGTGGCACATGCCTGTAATACCAGCAACTTAGGAGGCTGAGATAGGAGGATCGCTAACTCAGCAACTTAATGAGACCCTGTCTCAAAAAAAAAAAGGGGGGGTGGGGGTAAGGGCTACAGCTCAGTGGTAGAATGACCCACTGCTGCTAAGTAAATAGTAAAATTTTAAAGTTGAGCTACTGAGGAAGTCTGACTTTGAAAGGTAAGTCAGAGCCACGGTTTGCGATCTCTGCAGATTCATAAAAGGCCCGGGCTCCTATTTCACTGGCTTCCAAAAGAAGGTTTAGGATTTAAAAAGTAAACATCCCCTCCCCCCGTGTCTCCTTTGCAATCACCTCTACCTCCAGCCCAGCAAGGGTCCATCCTGGGGACAGATGTTGCCCCCAAAAGGACCAGAGCACAGACAAGCCAGTGAGCAAAAGTGTGGAAACTCCTGAGACTGGCTTGGGTTTGGCACTTAGGGAATAATAAACCAAGCCTTTGAAGCAGAGTTAAACAAAGGAACCATTTGTCTATGATAGTGGCTACAAAGTAAAGCGGGATTGCGGCGGAAGACTGAGAAATAAAAGGAAAAGACTGAGAAATAAAAGGAAAACGCTAAGCTGAGATGCGAGGAGGGTGTGCTGGGTCCAGCCTGGAACCCTCTGCCAGGAGCTGTGAGGTCTAGACGTCTGTGGGTGAGCAGACAGCCAAAGCTACTGAACGCAACACAGAAAACATGGGTTCCCGGGGATTTTGTTTAAAAATATCTACTAATTTTTTTCCTGCTCAGCTCCTTTAATTTATGCAGGGTGCCCCAAGCAAGTGGAAGGAGGGAGAACCGTAACCAAAAGACAGGCATTTTTTGAAATGCACGAAGATTTTTCTTCACTGGCTTTTTTGTTATCATCCTTATGAATTAATGATGCTGAGCTTTATTTATTTTATTTTCTTGTCTGTGCGCCACTCACTGGACACACGGAGAGCATTAACATGCCTGTGAGGTCTCCTCCTTAGCATTTCCCGGCTAGCTCAGTTTTTAATGGAACAGCCTTTCTATCAAGGTGATCTTTCTGCCAGAGACATGTATTCGTCATCTTTGTCCCTCTGTCTGCTCCTTGACAAGCCTCAAATGATTTGAAGTTTTGAAATTACAGCCCCACCATCATGAGGTGTTTTCTGCCTCAACCCCAAACCAGAATACTGGGAATCGAACCCAGGGGCATTCTACCTTCAAACTACATCCCCAGCCTGATTTTTTATTCTTTATTTTGAAACAGGGTCTCACTGAGTCGCGGGGTGCCTCACGAAGTAGCTAAGGCTGGCCTCAAACCTGCGATCCTCCTATCTCACCCTCCCAAATGCCGGGATTAAAAGCATGCGCCACCATGCCCGGCTTCTTTTCATATTAATAACTGTTCTTATCTGTAGAAGATCAACTTTAGCCAGGCATGGTGGCGCACGCTTGTAATCCCAGCATTCGGGAGGCTGAGACTGAAGGATCCCGGTTCGCGGACAGCCTCAGCTACTTAGTGAGGCTCTCGGCAACTCAGTGAGACCCTGGTTCAAAATAAAGAATTTTTAAAAATAGGGCAGGGGGCGTAGCTCAGAGGATGAATGCCTCTGAGTTCCATCCCCAGACCCGCCAAAAAAAAAAAAAAAAAGATCAACTTTATAGGCCACTTTTTGAGGGGTGGAAGAAGAGAGAATCAAATTTAGAGGAAAATGAGTGTGATTTTACACAGGTCACACATTCTGAATCTCCCCTTTTATGTCTAAGGAAACAAAGGAGAAAGTTTGCTCAAATCACTCATTCTTTCTGGCTAGGAGTGGAGCTTAGTAGTAGAGCATGTGCCAGATCCTGGGATCAATCCCTAACACTAATAATAATTATTATTATTATTTATGTACTTTCTTTTTTTTCATTTTTATTGGTGCATTATATTCATACATCATATTGGGGTAAAAAACTTGTGTGTAGAGACATGCACACATCACTGATCTAACCCCTACCCAATTCCCACCCCGTTCCCTCCCCATCCCTCCCTTGCTCGGCTTAGTGGTTGACTTAGATATGTTTAAGTACATTGTGTGTTTTAGAGATTTTCCTCTTCCCCCCTCCTTTCTCCTCCTTTAGGTTGTCTTGTTTGCTCCTCTATAGGATTTTCTTTTTCATCTAGAGTTCCTCCTATGACCCAATTCTCCCTAACTCTCACATATTAGGGAAAGCATCTGATTTCTTATTTTTTGTGACTGACTAATCTCACTTAGCATAATGTCCTCCAGTTCCATCCATTTCCCTCAAGTATAACAGTACCATGAGTGTTCTTATGAAAATAAATGCTTCTGAGAAGTAATGATTCTTAGTTGTATTATCTTGTAGGAAAAAATGTCCCCTCCAGCAGAGCCGTATTTGGGAAGCAACCTTATGGAATCGTCCACCTGGAATCCCATCTTTGTGGAGACTCTCCCGAAGAACTGTCTCTTCTTAGAAGTCCTATCTGCTCCCAGCAGCAGTCCCCCAGAAAGAGAAAGACCCAGCCAGACATAGAGGAACATGCCTATATTCCCAGTACTTGGGAGGCTAAGACAGGAAGATTGCATGTCTAAGGCCAGCCTCAGCAATTTGACAAGACCCTGTTTCAAAATAAGAATAAAATAAGGTTGGGGATGTAGGTCAGAGGTAGAATGCCCCTGGGTTCAATCCCCAGATACACACACACACACACACACACACACACACACACACACAGCCAGACATGGTGGTGCACACCTGTAATCCCAGTACTTTGGAAGCTGAGACTGGAGAATCACAGGTTCGAGGTTAGCCTCAGCAACCTAGACCTCATTTCAAAAATAAGTAGTAAGTAAATGAGAGAATGAGAGAGAGAGAAAAAAGACAAACAATCCATCAAGCTGCAATGTTCCTAAAGCAACAAACCAGAAAGACACCTTCCGTTGTTTTCAAAAGGAAAACTTAGAAAGATCAAAGTTTTCTTTTAAAAATCCTGTTAAAAAAGGAAAAATGAACCCAATACCACCTACCTCTTTCTGTTTTATAATTTATTTTACAACGCTGCTGAACCACTGGGTCATCACTAATGATATTATTAGTTGGAATCTCCTTAGCCATTTCTCAAACCCGGCAAATGTCTATTCTAAGGTCAAATGTGGCTTCAAATTCTTTTAAAGGAAAACACTTAAGTTCCTTAACCTCGCTGAGGCCTGACTTTCAGTTTCCTGGTGGGTACGAGGGGATGGCCCCTACCTTATTTGCAGGCACAAAACTCCAAGCCCGTTACTTGAAAGTAACACCCCAGGTGATGTCAGCAGCCAGGGGAGAGGGAGGGTGAGTCCCCCACCCACAGCCCCTACTTCTGGCTGGGTTCACACACCCACGTTTTAGGCAGCTGTAATTTGGAAGGCAGACCTTAAAACATGAAGTATCTGCCATCTTTAGTAACTTTCGAACACTAAACTCTGAGGTCACACTACACCTCCTCCAGCTGCTGCCGCTGTTGCTTGGGTGTTATTTTGATGGGGGGCACCCCCTTGATCTCTAGCACAGAGAGACCAAAAATGCCAGATTCTTGAGAAATCACCCTAAAAAGTCTCTTCCAGAAAGGACCCCCCCACTACCAAATTTCCCCAGGGCTTCAGCAGGTGAGCAGAGACTGTGCACAATTTTTTTTTTTTAAGTACTGGGGATTGAGCTCAGGAGAATTCTATCCCCAAACTCTATCCCCAGCCCGATTTTATTTCTTATTTGAATACAAAGTGTCACTAAGTTGCTGAGGCTGACCTGCAACCTGTGATCCTCCTGTCTCAGCCTACCAAGTACCGGGATTATAAAGAGTGCCACCACACCTGGCACTGTCAGTATTTCTGATGCAGTTAAAAGCTGATCGTGGTGGTGCACGCTTGTAATCCCAGCATTTGGGAGGCTGAGACGGGAGGATTGCAGTTCCCAGACAGCCTCAGCTACTTAGTAAGGCCCTCCACAATTTACTGAGAGAATAAAAAAGAGGACTAGAGGTGTAACTGGGAGGTAGAATGCCCCTGGGCTCCATCCCCAGTTTCAAAAGAAAAAAGAAAAAAAAAAAAAAGGGAGAACGTGAGCAGGTGTGGTGGTACAGGCCTGTAATCCCAGTACTTGGGAGGCTGGGATGGAATATCCCAGGTTCAAGGCCAGCCCAGTAATTTATCAAGCCCTTGTTTGGAAATAAAAATAAAAGAGCTGAGAGTGTAGCTGAGAGGAAGAAGAGCCCCTAGGTTCAATCCCACGGAAGGAAGGAAGGAAGGAAGGAAGGAAGGAAGGAAGGAAGGAAGGAAGGAAGGAAGGAAGGAAACAGGTGATAACACTGGCTTGTAATCCCAGCATTCCCAGAGGCTGAGGCAGGAGATGCTAGCCAACCCAGGCAACAAAATCAGAACTCTTCCCTCTCTCCCCTCCCCCAAAAACCTACTTGAAGCATTCACACACTTCCACTATGGAGGAGGTAAATTCCCTGCAGTTTTTCCACTTTCATTTGCAGTCGTTTGGGTTTAAAATTGAAAGTTATATAAAATAGCCCTTTACACTTTTTATATTTTTGTGTAGTGGAATCTTAAATGTCCCTCCTCACAATCAAAACATCTAGCTCCTGTTCACCAGACGATTCTTTAAATTAATAATAAGCGAAGCCCGCTCTGCCTCCCTTTGCGGGATAAAACTCAGTGCCTTGCTTTTCCCAACTTGGTTAAAAGACGACCAGCTTCTAAGACGTGGGAGCTAACGCTTGTTTTACTGCTTTTGGGGTTTTGTTGGAAAATCTTTTCCTGTGTGTGCCTGTGAGTGATTTCACGTTTCCCATAAATAGCCCGGGCTCTCTGGTGATGGCTACTGTCTGTAAATAGTGATGGGTTAATTTTCACAACCTTTTATGCGGTCCAGTAGCCACCTCTGAACCACTTTTTCCTCCCGTAATGCTTCTTCCCTTGTCTCTTCTGCTGCGGGCTTGAAAGAATCATAAAGAGGTAACTGGAAACGCGTTGCCAGGAGGCGCGCATCCTCCTCCGCCTGGAAGCCCGGCGCCCAGCACGCCCTGCCCCCACCCGACCTCCGCCCTGGTTGGCTTCCGGGCGTCGCGGTCCCTGAGGCCAGTAGAGGGCACACTTACTTTACTTTCGCACACCCGGACGCGGGTGTAGCCCGGGGAGGGGGGCGGGAGAAAGACGCTTTGCAGCAAAATCCGGCCTTGGGATTGGTCTCTCGGCTCCTTTGCGCCAAAGACCAAGAGGCTGGACTAATTTGCAACCCTTAAAGCTGAATCGTGCGGTGAGCTTGATTTGGGAAAAGTTACTGCTCGTTTAACAATCGAATGCTGAGTGAGCTGTATGCTCGGTGGGTGATATTTTGAACGGCTGCGCGCTATACACTTGCCCCCTGTCTCTTATTTTATTTTTTTCTTTTTCGGGGGTAAGACTGGAAAAAGTGTACTTAAAACGCCTTTGTGTGTGGGACCAGGGATGAGACGATTGCCTTTGTTTTTGATGCCAGGGAAGAATGCAAAACAGCCAAGCTCAAGGGAATATGCATACGATATTAAATATAGATTCATTCAGGGAGCGAACGAATCGTGACTCCGGTTGGGCAATAAACTGGGTCGACGTGTACGTAAAATGTGTATGCATGCGTGTGAATTATATATGATGCGCTTTCAATATCATATTTCAGGGGGGAAATTTTTAGTCCGTGAACTAGAAAATTAATGCCAAAAATACAGGCAATTTTAAATTAGCTCGACTCCCCCCTCCCAAAAAAATGGCACGGAAATAATACTCCTTTCTTCTTTGATCAGATCTATATATTTTTTTGCATAGTTACGATTCCATTAATAAAGTGTAAAAGACACAGAAATGAATTAAATGCCCAGTGTGCCCGGGAAGGTAAGAGTTAACGGTTTTCTTTACCAGGGTCTCGTCTGTCTTCAACGCCCGGGTCCACAAACTCTTCCCCTCCCCCGTTCTGGGAAGTCCAGTCGGACGGTTGGGGTCCCCCCGACCTTCCCATATTTTCCCGTCCAGCGCCCTCGATTTTACCCAAACGTGGGAGCCCCGGTGTGCCGCAAACCCGCGCCACCGGGTGCCGGAGGGAATGTCTTCTCTGAAAACCGGCTGCGGAATTGGGAACTCCTTGTGAGAGGCGCGGGGGTGGGATCGGGGTGCAGACTGGCGAGGAACTGACAGGAGGGGGTCGCCCCTCCAACCCCAGGCGTGTGCCCACAGCCGCGCTCCGGCGCTCGTCGGGCTCGGGCACCCGCAGCAAGACCTCGGGCTCAGCGCGTCCCGCGGGGGCCGCCGCCTCCCGCACCCGCCGGGGCGAGTCCGCGCGGGCGGGGCCGAGCGGTATCTGCGGCTTTGGCAGCAAATCGGGGGATTTATTCTGGGTGGAAGGTGGCGAATCCAGCTCGCTGTACACACATAATGCATAATGAATTACACACACACAGAGACACATCACGAAATGTAATCGCTGCCTATTTATAACGCGAGCTCCAAGTATACGTGGCGAAGCGTGGCCGAATTATTCTAATAATTCCGGGTATCGTTTTTCTCCCTGCACCTCCTCGGTCCTGTATCCCTAACTAACCCTGCAGATTCGCAGCGCGCGCCCCTCAGTACCCCTTCTTCCCTGCCGAGGACTCGGGGCTCCTTTACAAGAGGCGGCTCTCGGGTCCGCCTGGGGGAGGCGCCCGGCCGCCCGGGACGTGCGCGGCGCCGCCGTGGGGACGCCGAGTACTCGCGGCGCCCGGGACAGCTGCCGCATCTGCGGTGATGGGGCACGCAGGACACGGGTGCACTTTGTCAGAGCGCCGCGCCCGAGGAGCGGCAGAGAAAGGGAAAGGCTTTGAGCGCGAGCAAAAGAAAATGGTCGGCGCGCGCAGTTAATTTATGCTGCGCCGTGACTGTTTACATCCGATCGCTGGAGTGCCGGGCTGCGGGGCCGAGTCTCCTCCCCCTTCCCTCCCTCGGCAGAAGCGCCCCTCCCGGGTTCCCAAAGCAGAGGAGGAGGAGAAAGGGAAAAAAAAAAAAAAAAAAAAGACTCTGGCGAATCCCCGCCCACCGTCGCTTTATAATAAGAGGGTCTGCGCGGCCGCGGACCCCTGAGCTGCGCCTCCCGCGGCCGCCGCGCCCTGCCCGCGGCCCGGCTCCCCTCCTGCCTGCAGAAGGGCTGGGCTTCTCCGAGACTTGGCGGGAAAAAGAATCGAGGAGGAGCGATCGCGTAGCACTATAAAAGCCGTTTTTTTGTGGGCTTTATCTGACTCGCTGTAGTAATTTCAGCGAGAGGCAGAGGGAGCGAGCGGGCGCGCCGGACCGGGAGGAAGAGCCGGGCGAGCCGAGCCGCGCTCCGGGCGTCCTGCGCAGGGAGACGGGGAGAAAGGAGGCTCCGCCGCCGCTCCCACCCAGCCCCGGGCCGGCCGCCCCCCGGGCCCCGCAGCCCTCGCCCGGTCCCCGGAAACTTTGCCCCTTGCAGCGGGCGAGCACTTCGCACTGGAACTTAACACACCCGAGCGAGGACGCGGCGCTCCGGACTCGGGGAGGCTATTTCGCCTTTTGGGGGGCCTCTGCCCAGGACTCGCTCCTCTGAACGGCGCTCGTCGCTGCCGTTTGAAGGCTGGATTTTCTTCGGGTAGTGGAAAACCCGGTAAGCCCCAGGATCTATTATTGGTCTATTTTTCTCTCTGGCTTTAATGCTGCGTTGAATCGAGCGCCCGAGTCGGGGCGTCTTCTGTGCTCTTGACACTTTTTTCTGAGTAGTTGAGGTAGATCGGGGTGGGGTGGGGGTCGATCTGGGTTGGGGTAGAGTGACTTGTCAAGACGGGGGGGGGTAAAGGGGAAATGGGGTTCATTTTGAAACTATATAGATTTTTTTTAATATGTATGTTGAGGCTAACCCCGGGGCTGTTGGATATTCCTGCCTTATTGCTTTAATTTGCGGGGGGTGGGGGCGCAGGGGTCTGCTTCGCGGTGGTCGCAGAGCCTTGGCATCCAGAGCTCCTGAACGAGCATAGATTACATTTTGCGAGTGAGCGAGATGGCTCGCAGCCGTTGACTTTTGCCGGTCTCGGGAAGGACATTTAAATTTCGGCTTACTGCATTTGTGACAGCCGGAGACAGACACTGCGGCGCTTCCCTGCCGCCCACCGGACCCCACGGAGATTCCAGTTCGCCCCCCCCCGCGCCCCTTTTACGAAGTTGGCATTTGTCTTTAAAAATTATATATATATATATATATATATATATATATATATATAATAAAATTGAAATCCTGATCTCCGGAGGTTTTAGGACATGGTGTTGGTGAGGCGCGCAGAGGGAAAGGGGAGGTTGGGGCAGGAATGAGTCCGATTCGTTGACTCGGGGAAAACCTGGGCGAATGTGCGCACCCAGCCTGGGCTCCCCCGCCGCCGCCCACGGGTGTCCCCGCGCCCCTGGGATGCGGAGGGTGGGCGAGGAGGAAGCGGCTCCAGGCTGTTCAGAACAGCTGCCGCGCTCGGCTGGGTGGGGAAGACGCCCCTCTCGGAGCTCGGGGCCGCTGCGGGGTCTCTGGCGCAGTTGCGTAGCCCGGCTGAGTGCCTAAGGGAGGTGCCCTGTTATTATTTAACACCCCCTTTTATTTACCGGAGGGGGGGGTCCTTAAGCCCGAGGCTGAGCGCGCCTCTCCAGCGGGCGAGAGAAATGCAAAGCCGGCGGAGGAAGGAAGGGGGGCGCGCAGGGGGCGGGATGCGGGCGGCGGCGAGGGGCGGCGACGCGGGCGGGCAGGAGCGCGGCCCCGGCGCACGGGGGCCC
Source organism: Muscardinus avellanarius (assembly GCF_963383645.1). Taxonomy (NCBI): domain Eukaryota; kingdom Metazoa; phylum Chordata; class Mammalia; order Rodentia; family Gliridae; genus Muscardinus; species Muscardinus avellanarius. The sequence goes on along the minus strand of NC_137789.1, from coordinate 14,537,345 downwards.
GGCGCGGGAGGGGTCGGCTCCGGCCGCGGCGCCTCTCGCCTTTCTCCTTCAGGTGGCGCAAAACTTTGCGCCTTGGCTTTTGGCAGATCGCAGTCTCCGCCGCCGCCTCCCGCGGCCCCTTATTAAGGAGGCCAAGACCGATCTCGAGTCCTGCGTGGCTCCGATGAGGCCGGCCGGGGCTCGGCCCGGCGAGGCTGCCCAGCGCGGGTCGCCATCGTAGGGGGTCGCCCGAGGGGAGCCCAAGGGTGTGTTCCCGGCACCCGACCTCTTTGGGGGACCGTGGTGCGCGCTGCGCCCGGTGACTACACCTACACGAGCCCCTCGACTCAAGACTGCCCCCCCTTTGTGTGTCCCTCGAGCAGGCTGCCGCGACGATGCCCCTCAACGTCAGCTTCGCCAACAGAAACTATGACCTCGACTACGACTCGGTGCAGCCCTATTTCTACTGCGACGAGGAGGAGAATTTCTACCAGCAGCAGCAGCAGAGCGAGCTGCAGCCGCCCGCGCCCAGCGAGGATATCTGGAAGAAATTCGAGCTGCTGCCCACCCCGCCCCTGTCCCCGAGCCGCCGCTCCGGGCTTTGCTCGCCCTCCTACGTGGCGGTCGCGTCCTTCTCCCCCAGGGGAGACGACGACGGCGGCGGCGGCAGCTTCTCCACGGCTGACCAGCTGGAGATGGTGACCGAACTGCTGGGAGGGGACATGGTGAACCAGAGCTTCATATGCGACCCGGACGACGAGACCTTCATCAAGAACATCATTATCCAGGACTGTATGTGGAGCGGCTTCTCGGCCGCCGCCAAGCTGGTCTCCGAGAAGCTGGCCTCCTACCAAGCCGCGCGCAAAGACAGCGCCAGCCCGAGCCCCGCCCGCGGGCACGGCGCCTGCTCCACCTCCAGCCTCTACCTGCAGGACCTGAGCGCCGCTGTGTCCGAGTGCATCGACCCCTCCGTGGTCTTCCCCTACCCGCTCAACGACAGCAGCTCGCCCAAGCCCTGCGCCTCGCCGGACTCCACCGCCTTCTCCCCGTCCTCGGACTCCCTGCTGTCCTCCTCAGAGTCCTCCCCGCGGGCCAGCCCCGAGCCCCTGGCGCTCCACGAGGAGACACCGCCCACCACCAGTAGCGACTCTGGTAAGCTGGACCCCGCGGCACGGTCGAGGTGGGGGAAGGTGGCCGAGGGTCTTTTTCCTGGCCTCGTTGGCGGCTAATTCCTCTGGTCACTCTTTTCCTTCTATTTGCCAGGAGAAAGGGAGGACCTGGGGGCGCATCATCTGGACCCCTGGGCTTAAGCTGCCCTCCTATCCCTTCCCCTGGACCTCCCCGGCGGCCTCTCCCTCGCCTTTCCCTCTCACCCCTCAGGAATTTAATTTGGGATTTTAAATCTTCCGGGCTTATCTTGCAACTCAATCCATTCCCCCTTCCCGCCCAAGCATTTTAATTGCCCTGGGGTGGGGGGTGGAGGGTGTGAATGGGGATAAGAGAGTTGATCTCTGTGAGGGTGAGTGAATTGCCTTCTCTTCCTAATGGCTGGAATTTAAGAGGCTCAGCACCTACAAAGCTGGAGAGAGGATGTGCCGCGCAGGACCTCCTCCTGCCCCTGCTTGGAGCTAGTGAAAGTACTTGTAGTGTAGATGGGCTGAGGACCTGGCTTAGCTCCAGCGGGTTCTGAACGCTGGAAAGCAAATCTTTGCCAAAATTGGACTTCTTTTTTTTTCTGTCCCCACCCCCCAGTACTTTTGGCAAAGCCACAAGATTTTTTTTTTTTCCTTATTGCACTTCCAGTAAAATAGGGAGTTGCTAAAGTCATAGCAAGAGATTTGCAGCTATCATTCACAACACCTGAAGGGGTTTTGGTAAAGTCCCCTAAAAATAGGAGGTGCTTGGGAATGCACTTGCCTTGGGTGTGTCTAAAGTAAAGCCTCATTAAGTCTTAGGTAAGAATTGGCATCTATGCCATATCCTGGTGGATTGTAACTTTCTTGCCTGGGCCATAACCCCTGCAGTTCTTCCCTCTGAAACTGACTTTCTGGGGGAGAAGAGAAAGGATAATTGCCTAGGTCTGTTCCTATGGGAGATCATTTCTGATCAAGAGTTCTTGCTAACATATGAACGTTTTATATTGGCATGCACATTGGTTTAATCTCGCCATTGATTGGTTTAAGGAAACGCTGCTAACCTAGTGATCATCTGTTTCCTTTCTTAAAGAGGAAGAACAAGAGGACGAGGAAGAAATCGATGTTGTCTCTGTGGAGAAGAGGCAGCCCCCTGCCAAGAGGTCAGAATCGGGGTCAGCCCCCGCTGGAGGCCACAGCAAACCTCCTCACAGCCCGCTGGTCCTGAAGAGGTGCCACGTCTCCACGCACCAGCACAACTACGCAGCGCCCCCCTCCACCAGGAAGGACTCTCCAGCTGCCAAGAGGGCCAAGTTGGACAGTGGCCGGGTCCTGAAACAGATCAGCAACAACCGCAAATGTACCAGCCCCAGGTCCTCGGACACAGAGGAGAACGACAAGAGGAGGACCCACAACGTCTTGGAACGCCAGAGGAGAAACGAGCTGAAACGGAGCTTTTTTGCCCTGCGCGACCAGATCCCAGAGTTGGAAAACAACGAAAAGGCCCCCAAGGTAGTTATCCTTAAAAAAGCCACCACCTACATCCTGTCTGTCCAAGCAGAGGAGCAAAAGCTCATTTCAGAAAAGGACTTGTTGAGGAAGCAGCGAGAGCAGTTGAAACACAAACTTGAACAGCTGCGGAACTCTTGTGCATAAGTCCAGCTGTGGGCAGGGAGGAGGGAGGGAAGAAGGGACCGACGGACGGACCTGAGTCGCCCATGAATTCTTGCCCCTTACGAAGGGAACGTAAGGGGAAAGGTTCCTTTCTGCAGAGATCTGCAGCAGTGCATCACGGATGAACTTATTTCAAATGCATGGTCAAAGTGCAACCTCACAACCTTGGCTAGGTCTTGGGACTGGAAGGTTTAGCCATAATGTAAACTGCCTCAAATAGGACTGTGGGCATAAAAGAGCTTTTTTTTTATGCTTACCATCTTGTTTTTTTTGTTTTGTTTTGTTTGTTTGTTTGTTTTATTTTTTTCCTTTTAACAGATTTGTATTTAAGAATTGTTTTTGAAAAAAAAGTCTTAAAATTTACCAACTTTCCTGTGTAAATATGGACATCAAATGTAAATAACTTTAATAAAACGTTTATAGCAGTTATACAACCATAATTTTTTTTATTTAAGTACATTTTCCTTTTTAAAGTTGATTTTTTTCTATTGTTTTTAGAAAAAATAAAACAACTGGCAAATATATCATTGAGCCAAATCTGAAGTTGTGTTTGGTCCTTTTCTTCTTCCCTCATACCTTCTTTAGTTATAGATTAATAGAATTTACCTTTAGGAAAGTTGGAGGTACGCGCCTGTAATCCCAGGACCTGGGAGGCTGAGACAGGAAGATCTCAGGTTGCAGGACACCTTCAGCAAGTAATGAGATTCTCAACCTAGTGAGACCTTGTTTCAAAATAAAATAGAGCTGAGAGTGTTGCTTGGAGGTAGATGCTTCTGGGTTCAATTTCCAGTACCACCAAGAGAAAAAGAGAAAAGAAGGAAGAAGGCAGGCTTACAAAGATGGGAAAAGTTAACTCTAAGAAAGGCAAGGGTTTTTCTTTGTTAAAGACCTTAAGGCCCCCAGCCCCATGTTTTCAACCATGTTTTCAAGTTCTCAGGCTTCTAAGATGCCGGGGAGATAAGAGTAGATGGTTAAGGAAAGGGGCGAAAGGCCAGGGAGAGGTTAGAGGTAGGAAAAGGAGATGTAAGAGGTTAAAGATAACACTTAAGTATACAAAGAGGGAAAAGGGCTGGGGGTTGGGAAGAACATGAAGGAGCTCCGTTCCCCTGATCACTTCCAACCCAGGGGCTCTCATCCCTGGGAGAGAGTTGATGGGGGAAGGGCAGGAGCCACATTCTGCTCCCAAGTTTCAACCCTTTCATAGGGTTATCTCTAAAGCCTAGAGGGTCCCAAAGAGGAATGTTACTATTAACTCTATTTTGACATATAAGGAAGGAACTATAAATGCCTCAGAGCCTCATAGACAGCAAAAGGCAGAAATCGGGTCCCCTGTCTGTGGCAAACACTTAGCCCATGGATACTATGCCTCTTTCCAAGAATGCTGCTGGCTCAGGGCCTGATGGGCTGACAGTAATGACTGTATTAACCTCAGCATAAGCATCAGGCTCTCTTCTAAGTACCCTACTTAAATGTCATTCTATAGCACCCCCAGGAAGGATGTACTGTTGATTTTTTTCCCTGTACTCCAAAGGGGAAACTGAGGCACAGGAGGACTCATCCATGTGCCCGAGGAACTTGAAACCATGCTGTTCGCACTTAGCCTGTCCTGGTCGGTCTCCAAACAGCCCCGTGGGAATAAACTGACCACCCATGAGAGTGGAATTCACGGTCCAGTGGAGTGTGTGTGTGAGTGTGTATTAGTGTGTTGCTGGAGATTGAACCTAGGAACATTCTACCTCTGAGCTAAATCCCCAGCCTTATTTTTTTTATTTTGTTGCTGAGGGCCTGGCTAAATTGCTGAGGCTGGCCTCCAACCGGTGATCCTCCTCCTGTGTCTCAGCCTCCCAAGTAGTAGGATTCCAGGGGCACACCACCATGTATTTTAAGTTTCAGTATTTAGATCTCAGTTCCCTCTTCTTTCCCCTTTTCATCTTGCTTTGTTCTTTAGGGGGGTTTTCATTGGTTAGTTTTCCCTTTCACATTGAGAAGCCCATGGCTCATTCACCTTAGGCATCTTGTTACATCAGATTCACTCTTCCTGGGAAGGAGCCAGTCTGGAAATGTTACTGTTCGGATCATAACATAAAACGCACTCAGCCCGTCCTGTGAGTCATTAGCTTAGGAACTATAAACCCTCCTTCCAGCCACTTTCACACACTCATGACACATGCTCATCTCCAGTGCATGAGAAGGCAGTTTTGAATGGGTGCCTTATTAGTTCTAAGCCTCTGAAAACCCACGGGCCCAAACTAGACCATGAACTACAGAGGAGAACTGGAAGTTGCCTCCTCTGTTCTAATTACCTCATTGTCTCGGTCCTCACGGAAGGGCTTCGGCTCCACAGACTAGCTTTGGAATTTTAATCCACCACCACCCATAAATCAATAAATAATTACGGACTGTGGCCCCCTAGAGTAAATGTGAAGCCCTTAATCTCTTGATCTTCCCTTTCGGGTCTTCCTACCCTCAGCTTCAAACTGTCACACCCTACGTCCTAAATTCAAAGGCAACTACAATCCCCATTCATGGTTCAAAGTGTTACAAAAGCGGGGCGCTCTTAAAGACTTCCCTCTTTGCCCCTCTATGGCCTCGGGCTGCAGGCCTCCGTGACTCACTTGGGAACTGGGAAGGTGTCCGATGGAATCACTAAGTCCAGGCAAGCCCGAGGAATAGAAAAACAATTCCCCATTCCAAACATCAGGAAGCAACCTTAAGGATGCAGAGCCCGGCTATGGGAATGTGTCCGGCGACCTCTCAGCTCTACTCAGTAGCCAGGGAACAGTCTCAGAACAGGACAGATGCCAACTTCTTTCCAGAAAGTCAGGCTGATCTTGACCACAATACACCCTGGCTGCCAGAGCCAATCTGGAGTGTCCCGAAGGGTCTGTGCCATTGTGCAATTTATTTTGTAGATGATAATGACCCAGAACTGGGATGGAGGGGAGGAGCTTGCACATGGGTCAAGAATATACAAGAAGAAATAAGGTAAGCCTGACTCTACCCGCTACATGGTGGAATTAAGGGCTCCCCCAGGGGATTCCTGAGATGGCTTTGTGCAGGATTGGAATGTATAAAGAGGAAGGAAGTGTTATTTTATGAAGCCAGTTGGAAGCGACAAAGGAGAGCAACATTATAAAAGCAATCAATCAAACCTGAAAATGAACAAAGTTTTCCCAATCCCAGGCTAATACTCAGGCTCCTCGCAGCTTGGACACGCAAGAAAAGTTCTCTGCTGCTCATTTTGCTGGCACGGAGCTTGGGAAAGAAGACCAAAAATGTCACAGGAAGGGGGTTTTCTGTGGTGTGTATACGATAACCTATGATTAGCTCAGTCAATAATTATTTTTTTCGCATACATGTTGAAGCATTTGTTCCCAACAATAAATAATCCTTAACGCTTGCTGGAAGATGTCCCTGAAGCCCATCTACAAGTATTTCTCTAGACAGCTTTACAATTAAAAAAAAAACAAAAAAAAACCTCTTTTAAGGTTATTAACCATTCTAATCCTGTTTCAGAGGAGGAGGAAGATAGATGCAAACTTGACAAGAGAAAGCAAGGACTCATTAAAAAATATAAAATGAGGCCAGCCGCTGTCGCTCACTGGTAGAGCCCTTGCCTCGCACACATAAGACCCTGGGATCCATCCTTGGTACTACAAATAAGTAACTAAAAAGACAGCCATTAGCCGGCCGTGGTGGCGCACACTTGTAATCCCCGCGCTTGGGAGGCTGAGACAGGAGGATCATACAGGTTCAAAACCAGCCTCGTCTACTTAGTGAGGCTCTCACCAACTTAGTGAGACCCTGTTTCCAAATAAGATATAAAAATAGGTCTGGGAGTATAGCCCAGAGGTAGAAAGCCTTGGGTTCCACCCCCAGTACCACCAAAAAAAAAAAAAAAAAGACAACCATTTACCACCAAAGCCTGTGTAGTGTGTGTGTGTGTGTGTGTGTGTGTGTGTGTGTGTGTGTGTGTGTGTATTCTAGCTCCTTGAGGGGCAGGGGTTGGGGGCAACTTTGGCAAAGTGCCAATTTAGAGGAACCACCCGGCAGCACTGGCTTTGTGGAGCTGGCTGGCTGGAGGTAACTAACTGTCAAGGACTCTAAGTGGATTTCGGTTTTGAATTTTACTTCATTCAGTTCTACCCCAGCACTTTAGGAAGGCCTCAGAGCTAAGGGAAGCAAGTGTTAATGGCTTGTAGATCTTCTGGGGCTGAAAGGAATGCTCTTTCTTTTAAACAATGCCCCGAGCTCAGAGCCATAATCCCTAACACTTTCTTCCCATTTTCACTCCCAAGCCCATTAAGGGGTGCAGCTGACCTTAAGCACACACCTACTTTCTGCCAGGCCCTCCCTCCCCAGACCCCCTGGCAGCCTGCTGGAGAACAATTGTTGAGATTGTTCAGTGGGACAATAGTGACGTTTAGGGAAGTTAGATGCTTCCCAAAGCCACTCAAGGACCAACAATAACACAAGTTAATGTTTGCTATGTGCTAAACACTTTAAGTGCACTATTTTATTTCATCCCCAAAGCAACGCTTAGGAGGTAAATTCTATTCTACTTTATTTTTGCAGTGCTGTAGATTGAACCCAGACACTCATGCATGGTAGGCAAGCACTTTGAGCTATATCCACATCTCCGCACTCTGCTAAATTAATTCTATTTCTTCTTCCTCTCTCTCTCTCTCTCTCTCTCTCTCTCTCTCTCTGCACTGCGGATTGAACTCAGGGGCATTCTACCTCTCACCTACACCTCTAGCCCTATTTTATTTTTTATTTTTTATTTTGCAATAGGGTCTCACTAGATTGATGAGAGTCTCCCTACATGCTGAGGCTGTCCTTGAACCTGTGATCCTCTTGTCTCAGCCTCCCAAATACTGGGGATTACAAGCTTATGCCACCACACCCGACTCAGTAAATTCTAACACTCACTTTACAAATGAGGAGACTGAAACTTTGAAAGATTAAGTAATTTACCTGCCTTAACAGAGCTGGTAAGTAGTGGAAACAGGAATAATCCATTCACTCATAAACATGTTTTGAGCACCTACTGTGTGCTCACGTTGTGCTGGGGTGAGGAGGAGACTGAGACAATCAGATAGAGAAGAGAGCAGGCTGTTAGACCCTAAAGTTATCATGCTGTTTCCTCTTTGCAGCACCAGGGATTGAACCTAGGCTTTTATGTAAGCTCGGCAAGTACTCTCCCAGCTATATTCCCAACCCAAGACTCAGTTATTTTACTATCACTTTCAGAGCACTTCCTGTGTTACAGGTGGGAGTCACACATCGGAAGCTGCGGTCTCTCTCCCAGAAGGAGGAGGATAGAGATCAGAAAATGCTGAAAGGTAGCCGGGCGTGGTGGCGCACGCTTGTAATCCCCGCGCTTGGGAGGCGGAGACAGGAGGATCACGCAGGTTCGAAGCCAGCCGTGCTGGCGTAAGAGACCCTGTTTCAAAAATATAAAATAGGTCTGGGAGTGTAGCCCGGAGGAAGAAGGGCTCCCAGGAACCCCAGTACGACAAAAAAAAAAAAAAGAAAGAAAGAAAGAAAGAAAGAAAGAAAGAAAGAAAGAAAGAAAGAAAGAAAGAAAAGAAAATGCTGAAAGGCATCAGAAGAGGGATTGGCAAGATGGCGAAAAGAGATGGCTATTAGCTTCTCTAATAGAGAAGCTAGAAGAGGATGGGAAGCTTCTCTGTTAGAAATGTGGCAGCCAGAGGGTCCACTGGGCTTAGCGAGGCTTTGGGGGTCAAACCTCCTTTCTGCCACATCTGCCCTCTCCTTCCTTCCCTTCATCCAAACACCAGGAACAGCTGTCTAGGACTTCCCCAGCATCCTGCCCTCCTGCAGTGATCTCTATGGGAACTGTGCTTTGATAAGTCCCTGAGAGAGAGGCTGGTGATGATTCAGAAGCTCTGCCTCCTGCAGCACCCCAGCCCCAGGCATCATCCCCCATCACAGACGTGATCATGCTGCAAACCCGTCAGAGGCGCCTTCTAGAATAACTACAAAGCCACCCAATAGCCAATAGTCTCCCCTGCACAAAGTACTGTCCATAGCCCCAGCCAGGCCCACTCCTTGGTGACTCATCCTTTAGGGCTCACCTATATTCTCTGACCACCAGACAAGGACCAGCATTGGCATGATAACCCCCCTCCCTCTTTTTTTTTTTTTTTTTTTGGTAGTACTGGGGATGGAACCCAGAGGCATTCTACCTCTGAGCTATACTCTCAGCTTTATTTTTCATTCTTGATTTTGAAATAGGGTCTCACTGAGTCACAAAGGGCCTCCATAAGTAGCCCAGGCTTGCTGTGAACCACAATCTTCCTGTCTCAGCCTCCCAAATGCTGGGATTACAATAGTGAGTGGGCCACCGCGCCCCGCTCTTCCCTCCCTCTTTATGGAAGGCACTTGACCTGCCTGTTGATCAAGACTTTGAAAGCTAGAGCCTTTCATACCTGATAGAAAGAGCATTTCATATCTTGAAAGGTAGCGCCTTGTCGCCTAGTGCCTAGTTCAACAACTGATCCTCGGTCATCAGCAGTGCCCAGGATTTCATGAGGACTCAACGCTTTACCACGAAGCTGGCTGAAGAGCCATTTTTGATGGCATGATGGGCATTGAAAGTGGGCAGGAGGTGTGGTGGAAGTGAAGTCGCCATGCCACCTTTTCAAGAAGCTTAGGAGAAGTGGGGCGTAGTGGCCAATGCCTGTAATCGCAGGCTCAGGGGTGGAGATGGGAGGACTGCAGGTTGAGGCCAACACGCAATAGCTTAGAGAGACCTGTTTTACAAATAAAAATGAAAAGTTCCAGGAGCATGGTGATGCAGCTCAGTGAGAGAGCATGCCTAGGCCAGGAAGAGGGAGGAGAAGAAGGAGGAAAAGATCTCAAGGATAAAAAGGGGGAAGGGGAGTGGAGGAGGAAGAGAGGGAGGAGGAGGAAGAAACTAATGTAATTAGTTTCCATGCTGATGGGACAAAGCTTAGATATGGAGAACTGAAGGACAGGAGAAAGAGGCTGCTGAGCCAGACACAGGCATCAGGACCAGAAGCCTCTGCCCTGTGGGCCCACGGGTGGGGCGCTCAGCCTCAGGTGGGCCGTGGCTGCCCAGGTGGGAGGGATTGAGTTCCTGAACTCTCCTCTCCACCAGGTAAAGACTCAAGCAGGTGGTGACCTCGCAGCCAGGCTGGGGTCTGACCCTGGGCTCCCAGAGCTCTCCTCTGCCTGGGTCACAGGACATGTCTCTCTGTATCACGGTAATCTGCTTCTCTTCCTCCCTTACTAGAAGCTTGGAACACAGTGTGTCTTTTATTTATTTTTTTTTCTTTCATCGTTCTATCCTGAAGACTGAGCGCAATGTTCAATCCAGGCGATTCAGTGTAATAAGTGGATACGTATGAGCAAATGAGTATGTGTATTTGCTGCATATTTAAGCTTCTACTGCCTCGTGGGTCTGCACCCCTGTCATTCCAGTTACCTGGAAGGCTGGAGCAGGAGGAATCACAAGTTCAAGGCTAGCCTCAGCAATTTAGCCAAACCTTGTTTCAAAATAAAATATTCAAAAAAACTGAGGGGTGAGCTCAGGGGTAGAGCTCTTGTCTGGCATGGCTAATACCCTGAGTTCCAGCCCGGTACCACAAAAAATAAATCATTAATTAAAAGTTGCTATTTCTGGAGACGATCGATCTTTTTACCCATTTAATCCTTTACTTTTGCCCTCAAATCATGCCAAATCTCTTCTCTCTCCAGTGTCTTATCTAATTTATCCCAGGCAGCAGGAGCCTCAATAGCAGCTTCTCTGGATCTATCAGTCAGGGACTCTGGGTTCTAAAGGACAAAAACTCTTGGCAAATCCAAGCAAGAAAGAAAGAGGGGGAAAGGTAGGAAAGAAAAAAGAAAGCAAAGAAGGACAGGAGAGGGAGGGAGGGAAGAAGGAAGGACAGCCGAGGGAAGGAGAGACTCTACTAGGTTACGTAAGTAAAATGAGACTTCTTTAACTATTTGTGTTATTGATGCATTCGAGTTTCATATAATATTGGGATTCCTTGTTATATGTTTTTGCTTGCGCATAACATAATTTGGTCAGTCTTCATTCCTCAGCTGATCCACTTTCACGTCAGCCCCAGCACTGTCTCTACAGATTCATCTCAGACAGGGGCTTCCCATCCGGGGCTAAGAGGGTACAGAGGTTGCTCAAGACCGCGAGCTTTCCACCCCAGGCAAGAGCCTCAGAAAAGATCCTGATTGGTCTCCCGGTCGCCTAGAGTTACTTGGCCACCCCGCGGCCTGCTTGGATCCAGCAGGTCTCCTGAGGAAGAGTTAGCACCCACGACTGAGAGCCCATCCGGCTGGAGAGCCTTCTAAGAGAAAAGGATAGCTCATCAAAGAAACACACGCAGCCATCGTGGTGGCACACACTTGTAAGCCCAGCATTCCGGAGGCTGAGACCTGAGGATCACGGTTTGCGGCCAGCCTCAGCTACTTAGTGAGGTCCTTTGCAACTCAATGAGACCCTGTTTCAAAATAAAGAATAAATAAATAAATAAATAAATAAATAAATAAAAGAGCTGGGGGTGTAGCTCGGAGGTAGAATGCCCCTGGGTTCCATTCCCAATAACACACACACACACACACACACACACACACACACACAGATGCTCCCCAGTTGAACTCTTTTTTTTTTTTTTTTTTAGTACTGGATATTGAACCTAGGGACATTCTACCTCTGAGCTCCACCTCCCAGCCCTATTTTTTATTCTTTATTTTGAAACTGGGTATCACTAAGTTGTGGAGAGCACCACTAAGTAGCTGAGGCTGTCTGCGAACCTGCAATCCTGTCTCAGCCTCCCAAATGCTGGGATGACAAACGTGTGCCACCACGCTGGGCTCCAGTTGAACTCTTTATACAACTGTAGCGCTCCCGCTACAGGAGGAGTCTAGATGTTTTAAAAACCTGATTCTTCAAAATCCTCTGATGACCTTTTGTAAAAATAGAGATTCCCATAGTCCAGCTCAGAGAAGCTGCCTGAGAGAGTGAGACCAAGAATCCTGCAATTTTTTTAAAAAGTTCTGTAAGTCAGAGAAACAAGTAGGTTCAGAAATAGATGTCACACACAGCTGAGGGCGGCAGCTTCTGAAGCCCCAGGTCTCAGTCTGGCGGTGCCCCGGGCGAGCTGCGTGACCTAAGGCCTAGGGGCACACTTTCCTGATGTGCAGGGGAAAGGGAAACAGCAGATGACCCGAGGGGTACAGTGGACATTACCTCTCTGCTGGGCCTTTGAGAGAAAAAGATCTGAAAGATCTGAGTCCTTTTTTTTTTTTTTTTTTTTTGCTTTGCTTTTTTTGCCTTTCTTTCTTTCTTCCTTTCTTGATTTCTTTTTCTGTATAGTAATAGGGATGGAACCCAGGGGAATTCTACTTCTGAGCTACACTCCCAGCCCTATTTGTTTATTCATTTATTTATTTTGATGGTACTGGGGGTGCAACCCAGAGGCCTTCTACCTCCGGGCTATACTCCCAGGCCTATTTTATATTTTTTATTTGGAAACAGGGTCTCACTAAGTTGCTGAGAGCCTCACTAAGTAGCTGAGGCTGGCTTCGAACCTGTGCGATCCTCCTGTCTCAGCCTCCCAAGTGCTGGGATTACAAGTACGCCCCGCATATTTTAACTTTTATTTGGAAATAGGGTTTCATAACATTGCTGAGGCTGGCCGCAAACCTGCAACCCTCCTGTGTCAGCCTCCCAAGTACTGGAATTACAGGCATGCGTCACCACACTTGGTTTGTTTTTATTATTTTGAAACAAGATCTAAGTTGATGAGGGTCTCACCAAATTGCTGATAATAGCCTCTAACAGCACAGGGCTTGTGCCTCCATAAAGAGAGGAGGGCCGGTGTGGGGCACACGCCTGTGATCCCAGTACTTGGGAGACTGATACAAGAGCATCGCCTCAGCAACCTAGTGAGACCCTCGGTAAATTAGGGGGTCTTGTTTCAAAACACAAAAATAAAGCTGGGCACGGTGGCACACACTTACAAGTATTTGGGAGGCCGAGATAAGAGGATCGCAATTTTGTGGCCAGCCTCAGCAACTTAGCGATACCCTGTTTTCAAATAAAAAATAAAATAGGATTTGTAGTGAAGCTCAGATGTAAAAATGTACTTCCCAGCATCAAAACAACAACAATCAATCAATAAGTGAATAAGTAAATAAATATATAAATGAATAAATAAAAAGGGCTTGGAGTATAGCTTGAAGATGGGCTGCCCCTCAGTCAGCCCCCAGTACCAATAAATGAATGAATGGGTGGATGGGTGGATGGGGGGTGGAGCTCAGTGCTAGTGAGTCCCTCCCTTCAACTCCTGTACCTCAAAACAAAACAAAACAGGAGATCCCAGTGTGGAAGAACTAAATCCAACAATCTAGTAGAGAAAGAGAACATTGAACAAGTATTTGCACAAAAAGTTAGCTGAATATTTGCAAGGGAACCAAGTCGTGGGGTGAGTAAGCATGGTACTGTCGGGGTGTCTGGCAGCCTCAGGGGGGTTCAGGGAAATTTTTCAGCTAAGATACAGAGGATGAACACAGTTGGCCACACCTTGTTCTGAGCTCTTGCTACAGGAGGGACAGGCTCAGAGAACCAAGAGAAAACCAGAATGAAAGAAGCAGAGGGACAAGGGAGTTTGCACCCCTGGAGGAGGCCATGGGGGATCCAAGCCAGATGGCCAGAGCTTTGATGCAGGGATGTGGACCATCTCTGAAGATAGCTGCACATCAGGGCGATCACATCATTACCTCTTCTACCCTCTGGGTCTTGTCACCATGGTGACACCATCCCCATAGCCAAACCCAGTGCCTGCCATCACCCCACCCCCAGGCCTTAGGAGAACCCCATCTAAAACCAGGGTCAGAGCCAGCGTGGTGGCACACGCTTGTAATCCTAGCGCTTGGGAGGCTGAGACAGGAGGATCGCACAGGTTCGAAGCCAGCCTCAACAACTTAGTAAGACCCCCCCGTTTCCAAATAAGACCAGGGTCAGTAAACACAGATCAGGTCACCATAAATATTAAGGTCCTTCCAACCAGGACCTAGCAACAGTAACAATGCTAACACTAACAGCTGCGCCACGTTTTCTGTGTGTCTGGCGCTGTGCAAAGCATAGCTTGTGTATTTTCTTTCTCATTGAATCTGCGTGACGATCTGTGAATAGGGAAGTACAATTATGCCCACATTACAGATAAGAAAGCCTCTGAGGTGTGAAGTTAATAGCCAAAGTCCCCCCCCCCGCAAAGAAGAGCAAGAGATACCCTTCCAGCCCAGGTCCGCTCTGGCGCCCCATCCTGCCTCCAAAGCTGCCGTCTCTCCCTGCCAAGACCCTTGAGAATGTCTTCAGCTGAACAGTCCCAGCGACTTGCGCCAGCCTGACATTTTTCGAAGCCGTCTCAGCGGCTTTGAACTTTTCATAAAGCGCCCTGTGGGACACCGGGAGACTGCAAGACTAACACTGAAGATGCTGTGAGCCACGGTCTAACAGCTCCTTGCTGTGAGACTGTGAGAGAGGTCCCCGCTGGCCAGCAGAAGCCACATCTGTGCGCCTCTGCCCCCCACGCCATCAGCAGAGTCACTTCAGCCAGACAGGTGGTTTTTCCAGGAGCCTGGCAGCCCTCCCCCCTTATTAACAAACCAGGCTGTCATTTCTTCACCTTGCAAATCTCCTTACTGGGCATGGTCTCTGCACCCTCTTCACCATAAATTTTCAAGCTGTCACAGATGCCTCAGGCCAGCACCACCAGCATCGGCTAATCAGAAAGGGGGCTCTCTGATTTTGTGAACTCTTTTTGGGAGGCTGGAGAGGCTAACTCGGAGGAGATGGTGATGCAAAGTAATGCGAGCTGCCAGGGGAGCATTGGAAAGGCCCTTAATGTCACGTGAGCGGACTCAGTTCACAGACGAAAAGTACAGGCCCAGACAGGAGGCATCTGAGTGTGCAGATCTCCAGGAGCAGACGGGGACAGAACTTGCGTTTCTCAGGCCACTTGTTTTGTGTGTGGTACTGGTGATTGAACCCAAGACACCCCCAGCCCTTAGCAAGTCAATGTCTTGCTTAGTGCTGAGGCTGGCTTCAAACCTGTAATCCTCTTGTCTCAGCCTCCCAAGTACTAGGATTACAGGCATGCATCACCATGCCCAGCTCTTTTTTTTTTTTTTTTTTTTTTTTCAGTACTGGGGATGGAACCCAGGAGCATTCTACCTCTGAGCAACACCCTCAGCCCTATTTTTAATTCTTTATTTGGAAACAAGGTCTCACTGAGTTGCAGAGGGCCTAAGTAGCTGAGGCTGTCCATGAACCACAATCCTCCTGTCTCAGCCTCCCAAATGCTGGGATTACAAGCGTGCACCACCACACCCGGCTGAGGGTACAGTTCTGATAGACATGTTTCCATGAACATGGTATCCCGCAGAGCAAGGGAAGGAAGCTTGTTCTCCGTTTTCTCTTATGATGGATGGTCTGTTTGTCTCCTAGGAACACCATAACAAATCACCACCGACTGGGAGACCTATACCAGCAGACATTCATTCTCACAGTCCTGGAGATAGAAGCCTAGAATGAAGGGGATCATCAAGGCCATGCCCTACAAAACCTCGAGGAGGACCTTCCCCGCATATTCAGGTTCTGGTCTATGCTGCAGCCAAGGCCTCCCTTGACTTTCGGCAGCCTTACTCCATCCCACCTCTGTCTTCATGGAGCCACTATCTCTGTGTGTAGATGTACCTCTGTATGTCCCTTCCATTTATTACAGCACCAGGTGCTGGATTTGGGGTCTGCCCTAATCCATCCATTATGAACTTGTTTTCACTAATTACATCTGCAAAGGCTCTATTTCCAAACAAAGTCACATTCTAGGGTTCCTGGGGGAATGAATTTGGAGAGGACGCAATTCCGGTCTGAATCAGTGTGCAGACACCTCCTCCGGCACTCAGTTTGCAGCACGGGTCAACTCTGCTGTCAGAGGCTCACTGGAGAGTGCACACAGTAGGCACACAATAATCCAGGCCGGCCTGACATAGCGGTGCACGCCTATGATCCTAGTACTTGGAGGCTGAGTCAGGAGGATCACAGGTTTGAAGCCAGCCTCGGCAACTTAGTGAGACTCGGTTTCGAAATAAACATAAAATAGGGCTGCAGGTGTAGTGTGGGGATAGAATGTCTCTGGGCTCTACCTCGCGTACCCCTCAAAAAGAAATCCAGGTTGGATTCACTCACAAGGGTAAAACTAGAAGGGCTAAGTTCACCGAAAACCAGCCTGTCAGCCTCTGCATAGCGAACCACACCCAAGCCCCCTTCCTTCCTTTTTTGACCGGGCTTTCTCTTCCCACTCCCCACCTCGATCACCGCCTCTTCTCCTTCCTCATAGCGGCCTTGAATGGCCGGGCTGACAGGCAGCTAGCTCTGGGGCTGCGGTGCTCACGCACGCACTCTACCCATAGGTAAGCAACCCCCTCTTCACTTCCAGCTTCCCATCCCATCCAAGTGTTTTATTTTTCTCTTCACTTTTAGGGTCCCAGGCCATTAGGGCCCCTCAGAAAGCTGGACTAAATTTTCCACCCTTGGTCAAATATCTTAGCCACACACCCTTCAGTCTTGTTCTCCAGAAAGTCCCAAGTGAGAAGGTTCCTCGTGGCTGGCCCTGCCGCTCCCTGCCTTCCTCTTTTTTTTTTTTTTTTTAGTTTCTGGATACAAGTTCACTTTTTTTTTTAAATTTTCTGATGAAAAACGAAGAGCTTGCTTGTCACTCGATGAACTTTAGCTGTGTCCCAAGCCGTGTGCCAACGCCCTCGCACACACAATGCCAATCTTGCCTCACGGGGTTCTCTCCGTGTAGGTGAGAATACCCAGGTCCTCAGCAATTAGGCAGTCCATCAAGAGGTCACGTGTTAGCGCGAGGTGGAGTCAAGCTTTGGACCTAGCTCCATCAGATTCTACAATGCGTTCCGTTTGTTATGCTGTGGGTTTTGTTTTGTTTTGTTTCTGGTAGGGGGAATGGAACTCAGGGGCATTCTGCTTCCAAGCTTTACCCCCCAGCCCTATTTATTTATTTATTTATTTACTTACTTACTTATTTATTTACTTGTTTGTGTGGTACTGGGAATGAAACCCAAGGGCCTTCTACCTCTGGGCTACACTCCCAGATCTATTTTATATTTTTTATTTGGAAACAGGGTCTCACTAAGTTGCTGAGAGCCTCACTAAATAGCTGAGGCTGGCTTCGAACCTGTGCGATCCTCCTCTCTCAGCCTCCCAAGGGCTGGGATTACAAGTGTGCGCCACCACGCCCAGCATTTGTTCTGGGGTTTTGAGAGCGATGCTCAGGTATATTACCTTTCAGACAAGCTTCCCTCAAACAGATAAGACCATGGAGAAGATCGATCGTTCTCTCTGAGGGTTTAAGCCTAATAGACTTCACAATTCCCTTCTGCTGGCAAATCAGTGAGGTAGGGGTGGCTGGCTGCTGCTGCTCAGAGGAAACCCACTGATGCCCTGCAGATCTCTAGAAAGGTCCCCGTTGGAATCGGTTTTTCTCATAGCAGCTGCTTTGGGCTTCAGGATGCAATAACTTCAGCCTTAAGATGCAAACGACTCAAAATTGCAAAACGTTCTTTGCTGGCAGGCTTCCATTGGGCTTGATTCAGCATGTTCAGGGTGCGGGGGAAAGTTACAGTTGATCCTCAGAGCAGAGTCGGCGAGCGGCCTCACACACCGGTCACCCTCATCACGGGCACGTCCTGCAGTGCCATGAACAAACTCATTCTCTCCTTCCTCTTTGCACCTGTTACTCTCTTGGCCTAACACCTCCTCCCAAACCCAGCTATTGGCCAGTTCACTTGGTCCCCCGAGTACCACAGCATGGAAGAGAGCACTCGGCCATCCTGCTGTACCCCGGGGGAGTCCGTAGGTAAGCCCCGAAGCACCCCCGAGAGCGCACTCTTAGGAAACAGGGGAGAAAAGGCTGTTACACCTGGGCCATGCCCCACATCTACTAGGTCAGATGCTCTAGGGTGGAGCCTGGGAAAACTGCGTCCTGACAAGTTCTCCAGATACTTGGGAAGATCTGAGGCTGAGCTTCCCAGAATTGAGTCATTGCTTTGTCTTAACAATTTTTTTTTAGCCTGCACTTTAAACAAAATTAACACTTATATGGCACTTGCTGTATCGTAGCCACTGTGTGCTTGACGGATGAGCAGCTCATGAAATGGTGACGGCAGCCCCGTGAGCGAGATGCTGTTATTATGCTTGCTTTGCAGATGGAGAAACTGAGTCACAGAGAGGCTAAGAAACCGTCCAAGGTCACTCATCAAGCAAGCTGAATCCAGATCACTCCCATATTCTCCTACCTCCTTCCTTAAATCATCTCGCTTGCAACATTTATATAATTCATCTTAATTTTTTATTTTTTTTTTTTCGGTACTGGGGATGGAACCCAGGGGCATTCTACCTCCGAGCTATACCCCCAGCCCTATTTTTTATTCTTTATTTTGCAACAGGGTCTCACTGAGTTGCAGAGGGCCTCACTAAAGAGCTGAGGCTGTCTGTGAACCGCGATCCTCCTGTCTCAGCCTCCCAAATGCTCGGATTACAAGTGTGCGCCACCACGCCCAACTCCAGTTATTTATCTGAATTTAATACAAAACCTCTGAGGGCTACTTGTTCACCGTTGGTCTCTCAGAGGCCAGAGCAGGGCCAGGCAGCCACGGCACATACACATCTGTTGAATGAATGAGCGGTCATGGAACCCATCAGTGGACATGGAGTTAAAGTGTTGTTTGGTTTTGGTACTGGCTGATTGATTCCAGGGGCCTTCTAGATGTCTAGTTCTATATTTTAATTATTTTATTTTATTATTTATTTATTTATTATTTATTGTTGTGGTACTGGGAGTGGAACCCAGGAGCATTCTACCTCCCAGCTACACCCCCAGCCCTATGTTTCATTCTTTATTTTGAAACAGTGTCTCACTATTTTGCAAAGGGCCTCAGTAAGTATCTGAGGCTGGCCACAAACCTGTGATCTTCCTGTCTCAGCCTCCCAAGTACTGGGATTACAAGCATGTGCCACCATGTTCGGCTTATCATTTTATTTTGTTTTGTTTTATTGTGGTGCTGAGGATAGAACTCAGGGGCATTCTACCACTAAGCTATACCTCCAGCCCTATTTTATTTCTTATTTGAAAACAGGGTCTCACAAAGTTGCTGAGAGCCTCGCTAAGTTACCGAGGCCAGCTTCAATTATTTTTTATCTTGAAACAGGCTCTACGTTATCTCACACTGGCCTGCAAATTTGCAATCGTCCTGCCTCAGCTTCCCAAGTACAAAGACTACAGACACGTACCGCTGCACCTGGCTTAAGGTATTGCTTATATTTTCCCCTCATATTAACTAAAAATACATGGACAGCATTATTACCATTAAAAAGTTTCCATTGAACCGGGCGTGGTGGCTCACGCTTGTAATCCCAGCATTTGGGAGGCTGAGACAAGAGGATCGCAGCTCAAGGACAGCCTCAGCTACTACTTAGTGAGGCCCTTTGCAGTTCAGTGACACCCTGTCTCAAAATAAAGAATAAAAAAAAATAGGGCTGGGGTGTCGTTCAGGAGTAGAATGCCCCTGGGTTCCATCCCCAGTACCACACACACAAAAAAAAAAATAAAATAAAATGAAATAAAAAGTTTCTAGTGAGCTCAGGATATAGCTCAGAGACATAGCACCTGCCTCGAATGTGTGAGGCCCTGGGCTCAATCATCAATACCACTCAAAAAAATAAAAATTAATCGCCGGGCGTGGTGGCGCACGCTTATAATCCCCACGCTTGGGAGGTGGAGACAGGAGGATTGTGCTGGTTCGGAGCCAGCCTTGCTGGCTTAAGAGACCCCGTTTCCAAATAAAAATATAAAAATAGGTCTGGGAGTGTAGCCCGGACATAGAAGGGCTTCCAGGAACCCCAGTACCACCAAAATAAATAAATAAATAAATAAATAATAAAAATAAATAAAAATAAAAATAAAATAAATAAATAAATAAATAAATAAAAATAAAAATAAAATAAATAAAATAAAATAATAAATAAATAAAATAAATAAATAAAAATAAAAAAACAAGACATCTATGTATGCTCAAAATCTTATCTTACTTCCACCTCATATTTATTCCCTACTTTGGGATGCCCTGAGCGTGAACTTCCCTCTGCATTGCCGTGACCACAAGTCATTGTGATTTTCTCATCAAGACCGTAAATTCCCAAACACAGAGACTGGATTTCTTCATCTTCACATTTCTGTGCTAAGGACAAAGGCCACGGGTATCCTTCTCCATTCTTGCCAGAGGGAGCTGCTCACGTGTAAGATTGTTCCTTCAAGTTCTTTGAGATCTGAAAGGAGGTGACTGGCTATCCTGAATGACAAAGAATAAAGCCAAGAAGACCCAGACTCAGCCAACCGTAAGGAAGACTTCTAAGGCTTAGCTGCAGGGCATCAGGGCTCCTGAACTCTCCTTCTGCCTGATGTCTCATGTCTTTTACTTGGATAGGTGCCCTTTCCCAAGCTGTAAATTCCTTGCGGAGCAAGACCGTGTTTTAGCCAGGCATGGCGGTGCACATTTGTAATCCCAATACTTGGGGGGCTGGGGCAGGAGGATTACAGGTTTGAGGACAGCCTCGGAAATTGTTGATGTTTGCATCAACCTAGCGAGATCCTGTTTCCAAATGAAAATAAAATAGGGCTGGTGGTGTAGCTCAGAGGTAAAATGCCCCTGGGCTCAATCCCCAGTAAGTAAGTAAGTAAGTAAGTAAGTAAGTAAGTAAGAAAGAGATAAAGGAAGGAAGGAAGGAAGGAAGGAAGGAAGGAAGGAAGGAAGGAAGGAAGGAAGGAAGGAAAGGAAAGGAAAGGAAAGGAAAGGAAAGGAAAGGAAAGGAAAGGAAAAGAAAAGAATGAAAGAAAGACCATGTCTTTCTTATTGTTCACCAATGGATCTTCAGAGCTTGCTTGGTTCCTGGCATATAGAAGATGCTCAGTAAAAATATGAAGGAATGTACATTACTGGGCCTGGTAAGTGCCTGCCGTTCCTGCTTCTTAGGGGGCTGAAGCAGGAGGATCACTCGAACCCAGGAGTTCTAGACGAGCCTGGGCAACATAATGAGACCCATAACTAAATTTATTTTGCAAATATATGTTGCATGAATGAACGGACAAAGCAGATATGTTCAACGAGAAAAATACAACCCAGCTTCTCGCTGGTTTTTTCTTTCCAGAACCTCTCGTGGCTAGCATATTGCCCTCTAATACATGTTTGTGGAAGGCGATCCGGTTGGAAATGCTGACTCGGAGTTCGTCTGAGAAGAGTATTTTACCCAGCTGCAAAAATAATAATTAGCTGTACAAAAGACGAGGGACAATGAGAATTGCCAAGGGGAGGATGGCCTGTCCAGTCCAGCCCCACCCGAAGACCGATGAAGGGACCTGACCCCAGGTCCCTGTTGCAAACTGGGATTCTGGTGCTCTGACCTCAGCAGCAGACATGAAGTCCAGATAATTATTCAGAATATCGATTGGCCTTGGAAAGGGATGCCCGAGGGTTTTATGAGCAAACAGCAGGGAAGCAGGCGGGAAGGAAGCCAGGGGTAATTAGGCCTTGTGTCTTTGGTGCACAACGGCCAACCTCACAGCGCACAGGAAAGTCAGAAGCAATCTGAAAGTATGGGACAGAACCGGAGAAAGCAGGAGTACTTTGCCTGGACTGCCTGTTTTCAGAGAACGCCCTCCTTTGTTGGTGAGAGGTCCAAACTTGAGGGAAAAATAAAAAGAAGGGGGACAGTCACAGGTAGGGTCAGTGGATGGGTTAAAGGACGTGTCTTCTCTAACCCTGAGTTTCCCAACAGGGTGACAAGCATATCCAACAATATCTATACTTTACAGAAGTCACCCGGCTGGGCCTGGTGGCACACACGTGTAATCCCAGTACTTGGAGGCTGACGTAGGAGGATCACAGGCACAAGCCAGCCTCTGCAGTTTAGCCAGACCCTCAGCAACTTAGCATGACTGTTTCAAAATAAAAAATCAGAGCCGGGCGTGGTGGTGCACGCTTGTAATCCCCGCGCTTGGGGGGTGGAACCAGGAGGATCGCGCAGGTTCGAAGCCAGCCACGCTGGCCTAAGAGACCCTGTTTCCAAAAATAGGTCTGGGAGTGTAGCCCAGAAGTAGAAGGGTTTCCAGGAACCCCAGTACCACCAAAATAAAATAAAAATAAAAATTTTAAAAATTAAAAATAAAAAGGGCTAAAGTATAGCTCTGAGATAGAATGTTCCTGGGTTCAATCTCCAGGAGAAAAAAAAAAAGTTCACTATTTTTTAATATATTAAAGAGGCTGGGTACAATGGCACATGTTTGTAATCCCAGTACTTGGGAGGCTGAGACAGGATGATTGCAGGTTCAAGGATAGCCTCAGCAATGTAGTGAGGCTCTCAGCAACCTTGCGAGACCCTGTTTCAAAATGAAATGAAAAGGGCTGGAGGTGGCTGGGCGTGGTGGCGCACCCTTGTAATCCCCGCGCTTGGGAGGCAGAGACAGGAGGATCACGCAGGTTCGAAGCCAGCCGTGCGCGCTGGCTTAGGAGACCCTGTTTCCAAATAAAAAAAATAAAATAAAATAAAATAGGTCTGGGAGTGTAGCCCAGAGGTAGAAGGGTTTCCAGGAAGCCCAGTACCAAACACACACACAAAAAAGGGCTGGAGGTATAATTCAGAGGTAGAATGCCTCCGAGATCAATCCCCAGCACCGAAAAAATAAAATAAATGAAATAAAATGGGCATATGGTTCCTTTTGCATATATTATGACAAAAGAAAGAATAAGAAAAAAAATCAAGGTAATGAAAATAAGGAAGCAAAATATAATTATGGGAAAAATAAAACGAAGTCAAAGACAAAGTTGATACTTTTAAAAAAAAAAAAAGGGGGGGGGTGAGAATCCGGGCGTGGTGGCGCACGCTTGTAATCCCCGCACTTGGGAGGCTGAAACAGGAGGATCGAGCAGGTTCGAAGCCAGCCTCAGCTACTCAGTGAGGCTCTCCGCAACTTAGTGAGACCCTGTTTCCAAATAAAATATAAAATGGATCTGGGAGTACATCCCAGAAGTAGAAAGCCTCTGGGTTCCACCCCCAGTACCACCAAAAAAAAAAAAAAAAAAAAAGGGTGAGGCATAACCTCTCGTATGCTTGCTGTAATGAACTGCAATTTGACCCAGAGCTTCCTAGCAGCAAGGGCAAAGAGGAAAATATCAATTATTTGGTCCTAATGCCCCTAGAGCTTAAAGAATATGCATACTATACATGTGGGGATTGAATCCAGGGGCATTCTATCTCTGAGCTACACCCCTGAGCTATACACCCAGCCCTATTTTTTATTCTTTATTTGGAAACAGGGTCTCACTGAGTTACAAAGGGCCTCGCTAAGTAGCTGAGGCTGTCCTCGAACCGCGATCCTCCTGTCTCAGCCTCCCGAATGCTGGGATGACAAGCGTGCGCCACCACGCCCGGCTTCCATATGTCCATTTTAAAAGAAGGGAAGAAAATTTAAACGGACACAAGAAAACTTGACAGAACAGCCCAGGCGTTGGCGTCGGAGGACGCCTGGGTTTTCACCCAGTGTGATCATTTTGCAGCCGGGTGACCTTGCGATGATGGTCAGGGCTCACTCAGTGTCTCCCTTTTTAGAAGCAGTGGTGGGAACTAATAATACCTCCCTTGAAACTGAATGGAGGCTTCTAGTAGGAAAAGTGCTTAGCCAGTAGTAAGAGTTCTTAAATTCTGGTTCCTTCCTTCCTCAACCCCAAATCCTTTGAGCAGCTATTTGCTCTGAACTTGCGCAATCCTGTTCCCGGGAGGCATGCGGTGCGCCTTGGTGAGCTCAGAAATATCTCCTGCTGAGGAAAGAAATTTCAGCTGCATCAGGAGAAACGCAGAAGGAAGCTGGGGAAAGGGGCGGGAGGAGATGAAATCGTGGCAGTCCCGAGCTTGCTGTGGTACTTACATACAGAGATGGGAGATTGTGCCGGGCTGGAGGACACTGCAGCGTGGCACAGGAGCCTGCGGGGCTGCTGGGCACGGTGATGGTACACACTTGTAATCCTAGTGCTTGGATGGCTGAGACAGGGGGATCACAGGTTCAAGGCCAGCCTTTGCAACTTGTTGAGACCCTCAGCCACTCAGTGGGACTCCGTTTGAAAATACACAAGTAAATAGGGTCGGGGATGTAGCTCAGAGGTAGAATGTCCCTGGGTTCAATTCCCAGTACCAAATAAAATGAGAGGGCAGGGGCAGGCTGCAGAGTTGTCCTGAGAGGCTTCCTGGAGGAGAACCTCTTTAATACAGTGTTGGGGGTTATAACAAGTAGTTACTACCATCTCCTTTAGTTATTTATTTCTACTGGGAATTGGAGCCAGCAGCATTCTACCTCTGAGCTACCCAGGACCCTATTTTCTTTCCTCTCTTCTTTTCTTTTCTTTTTTCTTTCTTTCTTTCTTTCCTTCTTTCTTTCTTTCTTCAGTACTGGAGACAGAACTCCAGGTCATTCTACCTCTGAGCTACCCAGAACCCTATTCTCTTTTCTCTCTTTTTTTCTTCTTCTTTTTTTTTTTTTTTTTCCGGGTCTGGGGATGAAATCCAGGGGCATTTGACCTCCGAGCTACACCCCCTGCCCTATTTTTTATTCTTTTTTTTTGAAACTGGGTCTCACTGAGTTGCAGAGGGCCTCACTAGGTAGCTGAGGCTGTCCTCGAACCGCGATCCTCCAGTCTCAGCCTCCCAAATGCTGGATTACAAGCGTGCGCCACCACGCCCGGATTTTTTTTTTTTTTTTTTTTTTCAGTACTGGAGCCAGAACTCCCGGGCATTCTACCTCTGAGCTACAAACCCAGCCCTGTTTTTTTATTTTTTATTTTGAAACAGGGTCTCACCAAGTTGAGGAGGGCCTTTCTAAGTAGCTGAGGCTGGCTACAAACCTGTGATCCTCCTGTCTCAGCCTCCCAAGTACTGGAATTACAAGCACACACCAACCATACCCAGCTTGCTTGTTCTTTTCTTTGCAACAGGGTCTGGCTAGGTTGCTGAGGGTCTACCGAAGTTGCTGAGGCTGACCTCCAGCCTGCGACCCTCCAGCCTCAGCCTCCCAAGCCCTGGGATTGTGCACCGCCACACCAAGTTCACTTCTGAAGAATCTCAGGAGCCCAGGAAGCAGGGAAGCAGGGTGGGCCTTCCTCGTGGGCAGACCGTGTGCCCCTGCAGGCCCACCCTGGGGACCCGCGTCAAATTCAGATCTCGGTCCACAGGTTGGACAAGACATCGGCTCTGGGAACCACACCACACTTTCCAACAGTTGGGACCATTTTCCTGGAAGTCCGAGGAGCCCATCGAAGAGCCTTCTTCCAACATCAGTGTGGATACCAAGGAACACTGCAGGACGCTAGTTCCGCACAGGAAGAGAGGCTTGTGGAAACTCAGTACAGTCCACACAGAGCCCAGACAAAGCCCTAGTGTGCGTGCTTCTGGGTCCAGGCCCCCAGCCCAGGCAGAAAGAGGATGAAGTTTCTCCAGATGAGGCCCGTTCGTGCAGGTCCTGCTCCTCTGTGTGCCTGGCCAACTGGACACTTTGTTATCAGCCACAGCATGAGCTGCTGACCCATGCTCTCGGATGCATTACCCTAATGAGGACTTACGTGCTGTGTTGTCCTGCGGGCGCCATAACCCTGGGTCCATTGCTTAGATTCTTAAAGGCACCTCTGAGCCAGGCATGGTGGCGCACACCTGTGATTTCAGTACTTGGGAGGATGAGGGAGGAGGGTCTCAGGGTCACAGCCGTCCTCAAAACTGTGGTGGGGCCCTCTGCAACTTAGTGAGGCCCTGTTTTAAAATAAAGAATAAATAAATAGGGCAGAAGGTGTATCTCTGAGGTAGAATGGCCCTGGATTCTATCCCATCCCCAGACCCACACACACAAAAAATTATATATATATAATAGGGCTGGGGATATAGCTTAGAGGTAGAATCCCTCTGGGTTCCATTCCCAGCACCACACACACAAAAAAATTAAAATAAAAGGCACCTGTACATGGGTAGCTTATGAAGGATACTTTTAGCTCGTTATGGCTTTATAGGTGATGCTAGTGTGCACCAGTGTGTGTGCAAGTGAGTGTGTATTTATGCACACATACATACCTTACCATGAAATTTACACATGTATGGGCATGAAGAAGATATTTGTGTTATTTACCGTGTCTTTTTCTTTTGTTTTGTGATGGGAAATGAAGAGGTGGCATTCAACTTCTGAGCTTCACTCCAGCCCTTTCTTTAATTTTTTTTGTTTGGGAACAGGGTCTTCCTAGGTGGCTGAGTCTCCCTAGATGGCTGAGGCTGTCCTGGAAACTGTGGTCCTCCTCTCTCAGCTTCACACGTACTGCAAGTGTGTCGATCTAGGTCCTGTGTGCCTTGTAAGCCCAGAAAACATCTGGTCATTCATGAACCCTTGGAAATTATCTTTCCCACGGTATATAACCTGGTTTCTAGGATCTTATTCAGGAAAGGAAAAGAAAAGAAAGTCTTTTTGACTGGGCATTTCCCTATCATGCTAGGCTCTGAATTTTATTAATATAATCATTTATTTAATTACTATTGTGGTACTCAGGATAGAACCCGGGGGCATTCTACCACTGAGCTACACCCACCCCACCCCTTTTATATTTATTTATTTATTTATTTTATTTATTTATTTATTTTTGTAGTACTGGGGGGTGGAACCCAGAGGTTTTTCGACTTCCGGGCTATACTCCCAGACCTATTTTATACTTTATTTGGAAAGAGAGTCTCACTAAGTTGCTGAGGGCCTAAGTAGCTGAGGCTGGCTTCGAACCTGTGCTACCCTCCTGTCTCAGTCTCCTAAGCGCTGGGATTACAAGCGTGTGCCACCACGCCTCACTTATTTTTTTATTTTGAGACAGGGTCTTGCTAAGTTATCCAGGCCGGCCTTGATCTTGTGACCCTCCTGTCTCAGCCTCCTGAGTCCCTGGGATTACAGGCATGCGCGGCTGGCCGGGTTAAACTCTTTGATGTGCATGATCTCATGAACCGAGAGATGGGTACCCTGATAATTAATTTTATGAGTCAACTTGCTTGGGCCACAGGATGTGCAGATCGCTGATTAAGCCTTATTTCAAGGTGTGTCAGCGAGGGTGTTTCTAGAAGAGATTAGCATCGACCTCAGTGATGTGGACACCATCCAATCTGTTAAGAGTGTAAATGAACAAAAAGGCAGAGGAAGGCTGGATTCTCTCCCTTCTCCCTGACCGCTAGCACTCCTGGGCCAGCCCTCGGTCTGAGCTGGAATCTACACTAATGGCTCCCAGGTGCCCAGGCCTCAGAAGACACCCCACCTCATCCCTGCGTCTTCCACATGCAGACAGCAGCTCCTGGCAGTTTCCAGCCTCCAAAAGCTTGGGAGCCAGTCCCCCTACTAAATCTTACATGTATGTATTATATATCTCCCATTGCTTGTGTTTCTTTAGAGAGCTCCAATATAGGTACTGCCACCCACTGTATAGAGGAGAACACTGTGATGTGTTTGGTGACACGTTCATCTCCAACCCCACATCAGGACCATGACCCTGAGCTCTGCAG
Source organism: Muscardinus avellanarius (assembly GCF_963383645.1). NCBI lineage: Eukaryota > Metazoa > Chordata > Mammalia > Rodentia > Gliridae > Muscardinus > Muscardinus avellanarius. The sequence continues at coordinate 14,509,850 of NC_137789.1, read as the reverse complement.
CTCTAAAGCCCTGGTTCTTCCCATGATACACCCCGCTTCTCAAAGGGCTTAAAAGGGGATGGAAAAGAAGTGGTGAGTTATTTTTTTTTCCTTGGGGATAAAAAAAAGTACACTCAAATCTGCCCCATGGACTATTAAGGATGGGGAAGAGACTGTGGGGAGGGGACTGGGAGAGAGGAGAGTAGGAAGGGGCGATATGATCAAAGCACTGTATATGTGTGTATGGAAAGGGCCACGGTGAACCCATTAATTTGTACAATTCATAGAAGTTAATAATTATAATTTTAAAAAGATAACTGCCCCATGGCTTAGGAGTTGGCCTAGACGGAAAGCCCCACTTGCTGGGGCTGGCACTTCCAACCCACCTGTCCAACCTCAGAGAGTCAATAGGTCATCATATAGGTGCCGCGGCTGTTAGAAGCCACAGTTAATGGAAGCCGGGCATGGACGCACATGCTTGTCATCCCCGTACTTGGGAGGCTGGTTCCCAGCCAGCCTCAGCAACTTAGTGAGACCCTGTTCCCAAGTAAAAATACAACAGGGCTGGGGGTGTAGCTCGGAGATAGAATGCTCCATCTCTAGTAACACACACACACACACACACACACACACACACACACACACACACACACGTCCATAGTCATGGAAAATCCAAAAGAGAATAGTTTGGTCCATTTGTGATTTCAAAAGAGAGATGAAGCTGGGCTTGGTGACGCACGCCCGTAAACCCAGCGCTTGGGAGGCTGAGACACGGGGATCGCACAGGTTCAAAGCCAGCCTCAGCTACTTAGTGAGGTTCTCAGCAACTTAGTGAGACCCTGCTTCCAAAAAAGTTAAAATAGGTCTGGGAATGTAGCCTGGAGGTAGAAAAGCCCGTGGGCTCTACCTTCAGTACCACAAAGAGAGAGAGCGAGAGCGAGAGCGAGAGCGAGCGAGAGCGAGCGAGAGAGCGAGAGCGAGCGAGAGAGCGAGCGAGAGAGAGCGAGAGAGAGCGAGAGAGCAAGAGAGTGAGAGAGAGAGAGAGAGAGAGCGAGAGCGAGCGAGAGAGCGAGAGCGAGAGAGAGAGCGAGCGAGAGAGAGCGAGAGAGAGCGAGAGAGCAAGAGAGTGAGAGAGAGAGAGAGAGAGAGAGAGCGAGAGCGAGCGAGAGAGCGAGAGCGTGAGAGAGAGCGAGAGCGAGAGCGAGAGCGAGCGAGAGAGAGAGAGAGAGAGCAAGAGAGCGAGAGAGAGAGAGAGCGAGAGCGAGCGAGAGAGAGAGAGAGAGAGCGAGAGCGAGCGAGAGAGCGAGAGCGTGAGAGAGAGCGAGAGCGAGAGCGAGAGCGAGCGAGAGAGAGAGAGAGAGAGCAAGAGAGCGAGAGAGAGAGAGAGAGCGAGAGAGAGCGAGAGAGCAAGAGAGTGAGAGAGAGAGAGAGAGCGAGAGCGAGCGAGAGAGCGAGAGCGTGAGAGAGAGCGAGAGAGAGAGAGAGAGCGAGAGCGAGCGAGAGAGAGAGAGAGAGAGAGCGAGAGCGAGAGCGAGAGCGAGCGAGAGAGAGCGAGAGAGCAAGAGAGTGAGAGAGAGAGAGAGAGAGAGTGAGAGAGAGAGAGAGAGAGAGAGAGCGAGAGCGAGAGCAAGGATCTTTCACTACTTCTTAAAGTGGAGGATTACTAGGAAGTCATTTCACCACTCTAGCTGTTGACTGATTCCACGCTACCCTCCATTTCTTGATGCCTTAATGATTCTGTCTACTTCTCTTCTTTAATATACAAATGGCAAAGGAAGGAGAAACACCAGCTGTCTCCCCACCCTGTCCCCCGCTCAGGGGAAGAAGCAAAGACACAGAGGTCTGACTTGAGGGCGCAGGAGGCTCCTCTGCTCTTGGGCCCCCTCTTCCTTTGGGTATGGAGTGTCCATAGGAAGAGGCTGAGACTGGAGGATCGTGGTATGCGGACAGCCTTGGCTACTTAGGCCCTCTGCAATTCAGTGAGTCCCTGCTTCAAAATAAAGAATAAAATATAGGGCTGGGGGTGTACCTCACAGGTATAATGCCCCTGGGTTCCATCCCCAATACCACACACAAAAAAAGAGAGAGAAAAGAAAAAAGTTTCTCGAGCTCAGCGCTACTGACATTTTGTGCCAAATATCTATGCTGGGGAGCTGTCCTGGGCATAGTAGGAGGCTGAGCAGCATCCCTGGCTGCTTCTCACCAAGTGCCTGCAGAATTGCCTCCCGACACAGCTCCCTCCAGTACAGAGCACAAAGCCAGGACTCAGCTCTGCCAATAGCCTGTGGGCCTATCCAACTAAACCGTCATCTTGACAGGGGCTGAGTTGATTTATAAAGACTCATCTTAGGGGCTGGATCAGTAGATCTTTTATTATAAAAAGCAAACCTCACCAAAAAAGGCAAGTCTCATTTGCAGAAGACTCTATAAGATAGATAACAAACCTGAATTCTTCAGAAAGCCCAAGTCGTGAAAGAAAATGGGTAGCGATGACTCTTGGATATCCAGAGAGACTCCTGGCCTTGTCTTTGATTAGGCCAAACTCTAGAAAAACATTCTAGAAGGGATATTTGAAAGCAAGGTGGGAAGTTTTGACTATGACATGATTGTTTACTCTTTTTACCCTTTTTTTTTGGTACTGGGGATTGAACCCAGGGACATTCTACCTCCAACCTACACCCTCATCTTTTATTTTGAAATGAAATCTCCTTAAGTTGCTGAGGGTCTCTTGAAATTCCTGAGGAAGCCTGTGTTCTTCCTGTCTTAGCCTTCTAAGTACTGGGATTACAGGTGAGTGCTACCACACCCTGCTGTTGTTTGCTTTCTTAAGTGTGGATTCTTTTGTTTTTTTATTTTATTTTATTTTGTTTTATTTTATTTTATTTTATTTGGTGGTACTGGGGATGGAACCCAGAGGCTTTCTACCTCCAGGCTATACTCCCAGACCTATTTTCTATTTTATTTGGAAACAGGGTCTCACTAAGTTGCTGAGAGCCTCACTAAGTAGCTGAGGCTGGCTTCGAACCCGTGTGATCCTCCTGTCTCAGCCTCCCAGGCACAGGGATTACAAGCGGGCGCCACCACGCCTGGCCTTACGTGTGGATGCAGTGTTATGGTGAAGAGAATGTCCTTGTTTGAGGGAGATGCATGAGATAGAATGGGACTACCTATATAATTTACTCTGGAATGTTCAGCCATAATACATAAATATGGCAAAATGTTAGTTAACTGCTGAATCTGTATGACAGACCTGCACTATTTTTGTTTTACTATTCTTCTATATGTTTGAAAATGTTATTAATTAAAATGATGTGAGCTGAGTGTGGTGTCACATGCTTGTAATCCCAGTACTTGGGAGGCTGGGACAGGAGGATCAAGTAGGTTCAAAGCCAGTCTCAGCTACTTAGTGAGGCCCTCAGCAGCTTAGTGATACCCTGTTTCAAAATAAAATATAAAATAGCCTGGGTGTGGTGGCGCACACTTGTAATCCCCGCGCTTGGGAGGCAG